>NW_008622559.1:13769-45364 GCF_000691845.1 Merops nubicus | reverse complement strand
AAAAAAGGGGGAAAAAAGGGGGAAAAATGACAACAACAACAACAAAAAACCACCAAGAAGTCAGCACAACCCCCCTATAATCTTTGATTTCACTAATAAAGCATCAGTACCTTGGTTCTGACCTTTGCTCTAACTCTGGGTACGGTTCAGAGAGTATCTGTAACAGCCCAAATGGGGTGTAAACAACTGTTAGAAGTTAATGTTGCAAAAAGTATGGAAGGATTAGATGCACAATAAATGTGCTCTTAACTTTTAGGGTCATTGCAATTGCCTAGCAGCATGGAAAGTGAACCAGCACAAAGGAGGTAAGAGTTATTTCTGTTTTCACCAACACTTGAAGCTGCAAATGGTGTCCAACCAGCAACAAAAAGTGCAAAGTAGTGACTCAGTTATCACTTTTTCACAGAGGTTTCCAAATTCTGCTTGTAAAATGTTCACTAGTTTCTAGGAGAAGAATATTAAAACCATTAAGAAAGTCTCTCTGTCATCCTAGGGTGAAATGTCTACAGGATCTGGGAGCAGGGGCCACCACCAGCAAAGCCAGAACTCTTCACCATCTCTGAAGAGAATGTAGGTGATGACTGAGGTAATCATGCAACTACTTGTAAGTACAGATGAACCCATCAAGAGGCAACATGAAAATAGTCAATTTTACCTTTTTATCTGAGCTGAGCACTCAATTCCCAGCCTCAAAGGCAGAAACTCTGTTCCAGTTCACCCTTTATTCAACACAAGTTATTTTGCTTTTGTGTCAAATGCAGCTAATTATTTAAGCCTCAACTTTAGTGGAAGGGCAATTTAATTAATTCACAGATTTACTATTTTAAATGGATTGGAGGGAATCAGCTTTTCTGAAGCTGAAAAAAGTTTCAGCAGCAAGGTTATTTCTCTCTGTGGATGACAGCCTGAGACAGTGGCATCCATTGTAGTTTTATTATTTTAGTAACATAAAAATGCAGGAAAATGGAATGTTAAAATGAAATTCTTTGCTTTTTAACACGTTTTTAAATGATGGAAATATTAATTGGGCTGACACCAACTTGTTCATCAGGCTGTATCTTCAACAGCCAAAAAGAAAAACCAATGGAAGGGGGAAAGATTCACATTTTGGTGAGGAAATATTCTTGGCAGCTTCATCAGGCAACTGTGACACTTGATCCACTTCAGCACAGGCTGGTAGATGACAAGTGATGTCCACAGAAGTTTTACCAGTCCCCTTTTGCTGTGCCAAGTAAAACAAATGCAGTAAAAGAGTAAAGAACCACCAGATTAGTCTACTCTAAAATAAAAACATTTTTTTCTTTAACCCTTTTTAGTTGCAGTGAATTCTGGGGTCATTAAGAAAGTGGCTATCATGATCTCAGTTCCAAACAGCAGGAGCTTCTAGATGGTGCCTTAAAGCACAAGATGCTCCCAGTTCCTCTCCCCTTTCCTTCCCAGTGCACGAGCAGACAGGAGTGAGCAGTGGGTATTCTTAGTGGTTTTGTCCAATGAGACCAGAAATGCTGTGAAAGAGAACACAAAGAGGTGAAAAATGATATCATGAAATGAAGTTTCAGTTGGATATGAGGAAGAATTTCTTCACTGAGAGAGTGGTGAGGCACTGGGGCTGCCCAGGGAGGTGGTGGAGTCACCATCCCTGGAGGGGTTCAAAAAACATGTAGATGTAGCACTTGAGGCTGTGGTCTAGTGGTTAGGGAGATGTTGGGAGGAAGGTTGGACTTGATGATCCTGGAGGTGCTTTCCAATGGTGATTCCATGATTCTATAGGACCCAGGCTACCCAGCACCAGAGCTGGGAACTGCCATCAACTCCCCCACACCTGAGACCCTGTCCTTGACACTGCACTGCTCTTAAAACCATGCAAGCTGTTTTTCCACCTGCTTCTACAGGATCAGCAGTAAAGAGGGGCAGAGAAAGTCCCTGACAGTGCCACTGAAGAGATTTTGCATCTGCACCCATCTGAAAATCTACACCAAATTGGCATTCAGGTAAGGCAATGAATTCACATTCCATGGCTGTGTTTGTAAACACCAAGGTAGATGTTGACATTTAATTTTCTCATATTTATATTCCTAAGAGGAATTATACACTCAGTTTACAGAGATTTATTGCTTTAATTGCTTAGCAGCATTTTGAATAATATTGAAAAGGTGAAAAAAAAAACCACCTTAATACCTATTGTGAGATCCTGAGCCTCTGCAGATTACAATTATAAAGCCTTCCCTCTAAACCAAAAATTAGTCTAGAGGTGAATGTACACAAATGAAACAGCTGCAGAGGTGAGAAAAAGGAAAAAGAAACAAGAAGTAAATTCTAGTTTAAGCCCCATGCAGAAAAGTGAATTTTTGGAGGTAAATATTATCTTCTCTGGTGGATGGAAATAGGTGTGTGCATCTGAGGTGCTCAGCTGTGACCTTCTCAGTGCCTGTCACCCACTCCCAATTTGTGTTTTCAATTCACAACTTGCAGAAATGGGAAAATCAGGGGGTTTATCAAAACCCTGCTGCAGAAAGTTTTGCTCTCTTGTAGCCACTTTCAGATCCTGAGGCAAAACCTCTCTTGTTTTTCAATATATATTCCTTTTTGCCAACAAATTTTTGATATCTTTCTAAAGAATGTTTTATTTTCCAAACAGCTCTAGTAGCTAATCATAATTACTCACTGATATATCATTTAAGGTCAAGATCATTTCATGCAGAATAAAGATAAGGAGTTGTACAAAATACAGCTGATACAGACCTGGACATTACACTGATCACACTGCAGTTTTTATAAATCATACCTTAATGCTGTAATTGGTACATTTATTTGGAATTCAGCCTTTCATCTGATTCTGATGGAAGGAGAAATGTCAGGCATTGGTATTCTCTGTGCTTCCTCAGACCAATATTGTTCTGAATAAGTTTTGACGTGGCTGTAGAAGGAACAATTACAGCAGGATTTAGGGTTTTGTTGCCATCCTCTAGACTGTCACAGTTAGAGCTGGATGCAAGAAATGAGAAAAAGAAAAACCTCTCTGGACATTGAGTCTAATTCAGTGCAAACAGTTCAATGGTATCTGTGTATTTTTCTGCAATCCTCATTCAAAAAAGTTCCCTGTCGTGGTTTTCTCCAGAAAAGGGAGGAGAAAAATTGTCTCTTGGCTTCAACCTACTTCTGTTCCACCTTTTTCCTTGCTTAGCATTTGCTACTTCCACCTCTTTTGTGCAGGACTCTGCAAATGCTTCCTCTCTTCATCATCCCCTCCTGTATACCTCCACTACTAATCAGCTCAACTCAATCTTTCCTCTTGAGCCAAGCCCTTACACTTATTTGCTGCTTTTTTGAAGTCCTGTTGTGTTCTTACAGAGAAGAAGATGCCACTGGCCAGGCATCCCTTGGGCAAGATCTGGCCTTTAAGGCTGCTCAAGCAGAGGTTCATTTTTCTTCCCACGAGGCAAGAACTAGTCAGGATTTCTTGAGGTGCTGGGGTATGAACAAGCTGCAGTTACATTCAGGGCTGGGCTGGCTTTGTTTGGCTTATTTATTTGTATGTATAGGACAGGGTAAGCACCTACAAATATTCTCCTGCCCATAAGAGGAAGGGTTTGCAAGCAATCACTCTCAGCCCCTCGACTTTGACTGCTAAATTGCTTCACATGAAGGAATTTCCCAACCCTTTGCTCTTGTGCTCAAGCAGGCATGCAGTTAGCCCATGTGAAAATGTCCATCTATATAGCATGGAACCCAAGGCTGGACTGTGAACACCAAGCATCTTCCAAAATGAGAAGGTTTCTGCTGTCCCAAACCCTGCCCAAGAACATGCAGCTGGACAAGGGATGGTGACACCACTGTAGAGTGAAGAATGTGGGCCATTAAGTCATCAGAAGAGGAACTTCTACCTCAAACTTGCTTGCTGTTTGGGAAATTCTATCATTAGACTTTGGGAAATTCTATCATTAGGCTTTGGGAAATGATACTCACATTTTGTCCTGGATGCTTATTGCCAACAACTTAAAATAGGGTCAAACTTACTGAACACTTTAATACTTGGTTGTTGGAGACTACTTCCAGAAGAAAAATGGATCACACATTTAAGAAACAAAAAGCAGAAATGTGGCTAAAAATCCTATGTATAAAAGGGCAAACAAACCCAAACCACCATTATTTTTACAGCTTAATGTGTTCCACTGGGTCTCTTGCAAACCCTTGTAGGCTGCTTGATGCTTCTCTGGCTGTCATCCCCAGGGAAATTACTGTGACCATTTAACATCATGGAGTAAAATCAACCCTAACTGATCTACAAGGCTTCCTTCTAATTGCAAGAGTGAATGTTTGCCAGAATACCTGTTATGCTGGAGGAACGAGCAGGATCTGTGAAGATGAGGCTGTTTTCACAACATTAGGCAAATATTGTAGCTCCTGCTGCATTAGATGCACACCTCTGGGCTTCCCCTCTGAAGCAACTGCACTAGCAGAATATTTCCCTCTTAGTGCTATAAGCTGCAAGAGGAATCCTTGAATAGAGATTCCCTTGAAGGTTTGGGGTCCTCTTGCTCCTTGGAGCATATGGTGGTGGAAGACTTTTCTGTCTTAATGCCTATTCACTCTGCTCCTTCTTACCAGGACCCCCTCAGTCCAGGTTTTCCCAGAGCATTAGCTCTTTTTTGAGGTTGCAAATCCACCTTTCCCCTGTGAACTGCTGCCCCAAGCTCTGCTTTTCTCCCCTACACATCCAGCAGGTGATGGATCTGACAATGGCACTGCACCTATTCCCTCTCCCCATCAGCTGCCACTGCTGGATCTCTTCCTCCTGACTACTGAGCCTCCCCACCTCAACCTCCCAATCTAATTCCTGCAGCTATCTTACTCAAAAATGCCTTTTTCCCACTGATGCCCAGCAGTCCTCTGAAGCACTAGCCTCACTTCATCCTCTTTACCTCTCACCAGCCTCCTCCCTTGCCTGATTTTCCCCAAATCTTTTTACCATTGACAGGATTAATGATTGAATGAAAAACCTGTGAAATGGAAGGGGCAAAACTTCTAATTAGCTTCCTTTTTTTTTTTTCCAAGGACTGAATGTGGCTGAAATAGCACTGAAGGGACAATCTGTCCTAGCCAAGAAGGTGGTGGGAAGACAGCCCAAGCAAATTGCCTATCTCCAATTGTAAAATGAAAGAACAATAGGACTCATTATCTTCCACTCTGGATGCAAGGGTTTGGCAAACCTGTCCTGACTGCTGCATTCCCACCAAAGCTGAAATGTTAAGGCTTATACACAGTGAGAAATCCTAAAAACAGAGCAGAAAAAAAGATGTGGGGGCTGCAGGGAGAAAAAATTTAAAAGCTAGATATGCCCAGAACTGGGCTTCAACCCATCTGCAAAAGAAAAGGGACACAGTGATTTTCTTATCAAGATTTGAAGGGTCTGAACACCAAGGGGAGTCACCTCCTTCAGCAGAGAGGATGCAATTAGGAACATTGGATGAAATCAAGAGGTGAATTTAAACTGCCCATTGGGGAGGGGAAAGAAACCAAAAAAAGTCTTTCTGCAGGACTATAGACTAGGAAGGGGGTGTCCCATTGTGTGGGGAATGGAGAACTGGGCTGATCCAGCAGAAACATGCTGCTAGCAGCAGTCCTGCACTGCCAGGGATGTGTGATATATGACCTGCTGGCTTTTTTTCTCTCTCTATTCTGGATTATATGACCAGAAATTCAAGATTTGTATGTGTTTATGAGAACATTTTGACTGCTTCTTTGCACTGTGTCCCACAGCCTGGCAACACTTCGCTTTCCTCTGTTGCTAGCATGAGTGCTGCTTCAATTATTGATGAAGAAGAGAGGGTTTTTGATAGCTTTTCTTATCCCAATATGTTAAATCTGTCTTAGAATTATACTAGTGGATAATTAAGTTTCGTGCATTTGCATTGGAGGCAAACAGGGTGGATGCTGCAGTAGCAGTGTAAGGATGGGATGTTTCCTCTGGCTGATGATACACCCCAGAGCATTCCAAATTTTCAGATTTTTGAAGCTAATGATTGATTCCTGTTCTCTACCAGGAGCAGGCATGAGACACTGAGCTGCTTAGCTCATAAAAATCAGCAGCTCCAGTGTGTGTGTGTGTGAACCCAGACCAGCAGCTTGTCCCAGGAGCTGGGGAGGGACTCAGAGAGCAGACTTCAGGTGGTGATTTGGTTTGGACATGACAGAACTAAGTGCTCTCACTTCCCAGCACACGTGGATGCCAGGGAGGTCCTGAGAACTTGGAACAACATAGCTAAACAGCAGCAGGAGGATGGGGAAATGGGGAGTCCCATCCCAGACAGCTGTAGGCAGGAGGGATGTAAGGCAAGAACTTCTTTATTTGTCTTGGCTCATGCTATCTCCTTTTATCACCAGCACAGGATAATTCAAGCTGGATGCACCAGTTCAGTGGCCTGGTATTTAAGCACCTATTTACAGGGAAAAGACCTTCACTGAGCAGCCCTTGACCTAGGACTTGGCCTCTGCCAGGCTGGCAATACAAACCTCATCCCCTGTCAGGCATTTGGGGAGATGCCCAATTTCCTTTCAGAGGCAAACTTCTGGCTTGGATCTTGCATTTTACTGCCACATGTGACATTAAACACTACACACAGAGCAGCAAAGCAGCAGTTTGCTGCAATGCTTCCAGCTCTCCAGTGTCATGTATTGATTCCATTTAGCAACTCCCAGGTATTTTCGTGCTCTTGAAATTTTCCAGCACCACAGACCAGCTTATTTTTGTCCCTCACTCCATGTGGTTCTTGGAGACAAGCTAGAAGGCACCAATGACAGAGATGACCTCATCCCAAAGGTGTCACTCCCATGTCAACGTGTCATAGGCACTGCTGCCCTTTTCACTTCCAAGCTGCCCTACACACAGCTTGGACTGTAACCAACAATATGTTGCTGATAAATGACTTGTAGTCCTAATAACCCTTCCTACAAGGTGACCAGGGAAGGAGATGCTCTTTTCCCACTGACTTTTCTCCTCTGTCAGGGTGAGACAGGAAAGCACACTAGCAGTAAGAAGGTCCCTAGGGGTCAGATTCTGCCCCACTGCAGAACCTGGATGGGGCAAGCTGCTTCCCTCCCACAGCAGGAGACATGCTGGAGTGAAAACAGGAGATTTTCCATTGACATGGATTTACCAGTGGTTTGAAAGATACTGGGCTCCCCTGCCAAGCTCTCCTGTTCTTAGTCCAAACAGGGACATGGATCTAAGTTACGTGGAGAAGTTTTTCTTTCTACAGCATGCCTGACAAACACATGGAGATAAAGTAGTCTAAGAGCTACTGAGGGATAAAAAAGGCATTAAAATAAGGACTTGACAGTGTATGAAAGCCAAGGAAAGATAAAAACTTTAAAGAGAGTCCTCCAGTACCCTAAAGACTCTTTTGGACAGAGATACAATCATTTTTATTTTAATTTTATTTTGTGAGTAACAAACCTCAAACTATGGATTGAGGAAAGGGTCATTCCTAGGTTTACAAAGGAATCTGATCAAGCTGATCTGGGTGAATCTGCTGATTGCCCAAGGTCCCTTCCAATCCCCACCACTCTGGGATTCTGTGACAACTGATAGATAAACACATCTTCCTCCCCTCCCTTCTTCCTTCCACCCACCAAACATCAAATCCTTTTCTGTCCTTCTAAGACTTATCCTTTGCCTAGATCAGTCTTTCCTGCAGTGGGTCACACCAGCACATCTCCCAGGACTTTCACCCAACCAGAGCAGATATTTGGATCTTTGGTGGACTCCAAAATGAGTAGGAAGAAAATAAAAGTCAAAATGTTTAATATCAAACCCCACTAGAAAAATATTTTGGCTTTCGGTTGCATCCTACTTGTTTCCTTAAGTGATTCAGCACTTTAAATAAATAGTTTTGATTGCCTTAAGTGTTCTAAAGAAAAACATTTGGATTCCAGTGATAGAGCACAGATAACAGTGTCTATTAAACTAGATAAATAATAACAGCTCCCTTTACAAATCAAGATATAAGTTTTTGTGCTCTCCCCAGGACATTCACAGCAGGATTTGACACACTCAGTACCTGGGACTAAAGGAGAAGGTGGGATTTAGTTGCCCCACTCCACCAAAAGGACACTGCATTTCCTCTAGAACACCTTGAATGATGGTAAAATGATTCTGCAAGAAATACAGCATTGAAAGGAACAGCAAAACCTCAGCACAACTGAGCTGAGTGAACTACTTCAGGCAGTGCTGCATCTGGATGTAAAAAAAACCATCTCCATACCTGGAGGTAACACAATTCTTTTCATTTATTTTGCAGACCTGTCTCAGCTTTCCCTGTTTTAAGAACCAGATGCTAAGAAGACACAATTTGTAGCTTGATACATGAATCACCATGTTACATGAAAGGATTGAAGGCTGAGATGCAGTCCAGTGAATGAGTGCCCCTAAATTTACTGCCACAGAAGGCAGGGAAGCTTTTCTTTGGACTCTTCAGGGAGAGGCTCAATTGCTTTGCCATTAAGGCAATTATTTTCCTGTGTGCCTGCAGTTTAGGTGGATATTCATCTCAAAGAGATGGGCTGGATCCCTGCCTACACTGCTGACAGGCCACACTCACAATATCATGAAAAATATTTAAGGACTCACTCAGCCAGGGTGCCTGTGTTACAGTTTGCACCTTCTTGGCAGCTCACATTGCCCAGACAACCTTGATGTAAAGCTGGACTATGTTTGCCTATAGAGACAACAATTTTGCCTGATTTCACACCAAATCAGACTTAATGGGATCTGCCCTATGCAGAACTGCTGCATGTACCCATTAAAGCTGTTCTACTCAGTTAAATATAACTAAAGAAAACCTGAGAGCAAAAATTTGAGGTTTACCAAGGAGGAATAAGTGCATATTTCTAGAAATGTAGCATGCAACCCATCACAGAGCTTCACAGGGCTGCTAATTCATGCACTGCATAATGCTTTTCCACTTTGATGGTTATAAATCACCTACTGGAACTTAACAAGTTGGAAAATGTGCTCGCCCAGGAATAAGAGAAGGAAAACATCACAGCAGTCACCTGCCAGTTTTAATAGAGAGCTGGGACAGATAGCAGCTCTATTTTTTTTAAGATCACCACTTCAGGGCTGCAGATGTTTGGTTCTGCTATATTTAAAGAGCAAGAAAGGTATGTAGGGGGAAAAAAAATACTTGTAACATTAATTCCTGCTAGTCTGAGAGGTCCCCACCTATCTGACAGATCTCTGGAACTGTCTGTCACATGCTGGTGAACCCATGAGCTTCTAGGCAGATGGGAAATACAAACATATTTGGGTTCCTCCTTGCCACTGCCTATTGCTGCTAAACCAGCAGAGGTGACCCACCTCTTTGGATTCAATATTGATTTTTTTTTTCCCTTTGAAATGCTTCTCCATCCATCAATGTCCAAGTAGAAATGTAGCTATGTCCTCGTGGATTTAGCTTACTTTTGCTTTTGTGCTTATGTGCTGCTAGAGAAACAAGAAAGAAAATAAAGCCCAGAGAAATAGAGACAAATCAGTGCCTGGGACACAAAAAATGAAACAGATTTTATTTCCCTTTGGTAGTATTATACTGACCTTGAGAAAGAAAAAGTCTAATTTGAATACTGCAGGATCTAAAATGACAAGTAAGCATCAAAAGTCAAGGATGGGAAAAAAACCCCAAACTTGGTTATCTTTTATAAAGCCATGGAAGTTATTGGAGGGGAAAGGAAGAAAGGATGAAGTGCACCCCAGCTTCTTCTGCAGTCTGGCACCCAAGCAAAGGCTGAAACAGCTTTTAACAGCCAACTAAGGCTCCCCACAGATGCTGCTGGCTTGGCAGAAAGCCCCCACAATGCCACCTTGGCAATGTGGTGTAGGAGTTTGATCACACCATTAAAAAGATGTTATTTCACTGGATAACAGCTGAGGTGATAGAGGCTTTGGATGATGACCAGAGTTAATTGTGGGCAGCGAGTGCATCTTTAAGCAGTAAGTGGAAGGAAATCAAGTGGAAAATGATCAAAATGATCACTGCTGCTTGGCAGTTGAAACTGAGACAAAAAAAATACTGGAAGAGATCCTGGCACTAATGCTGGAATATAGAGCATTATGTCATGGGATTTGCACTGATGTGTGTCTCAGTGAAATAAAATTCTACCTGCAGAGGAACTAGCTAATTTGTAACTCAGATGATCAGGACATAGCATAATATTGTCTCAGAACAAGCCAACCTGCCAGCTTCCTAGCAGAACTGAAATGAAAATACCCAAAGCCAAATATATTTCAGTAAATCAAATGTCTGCAGAGGCCTCTGATGATATAAAAGCTATTGTCAGGTGTATAAACAGCTAATATTTACAGCTGAAAGACATGAAGAATCTGTCCCTCCAAGTTTCACTAAAATAAAGCATAGATTTTTTAGAAAGGTTTCTTTAAATAAAGCTGCAGAGTTCCTCCTTCAAGCATCAGAGGCCATTCATTACTTCAGCACAAAAGCTTAATGGATACTGCCCAACAGTTTTGCCTCTAGTGAGAAATTAAGTTTCTACAGAATCAACTTTGTATGCAAGGAAAAAAAAATGGATTTTTGCCCAAAGCATTCAGGTTTCCTTTGGGAAAATCAAAATATTTCCTTCACTACATGGGTTTGACCCGAATCAAATATTTCCATTTATTTTTTAACTGAACAAGGGTATTTTATTTTAACTTGGTTCAATTTGAAACTGCTTCTGGGCTTGCTGTTATGGGTGGATATAAATTGCCCAGGAGAATAAGACAATTTGCATCTCAACCACTTAGCAAGCTCAGAAGAAAACATTCTTAATTTAACAATATTAAAATGTTACATTTAGCTCAAGAAAAGACTGAAGTAAAATGTTTGGATATTTCCAAACTGACCTTCTTTAGAACTTTTCCTCCTGTGAAAAAAAATGGGAAAAATCAAAATTGCACAGGAGAAAAAAATTCTTTCCAACTCTAATTTCCAGCTACCTAATCATGACATCAATTTTATGCCACAGCAATTCTATTGAGCTCCATTGGACTCACACTGGAATCATATCAGCCTAAAAGGGGTTAGGTTGAGGCAGATAAAAGATGTGCCTTAAAGTGCTCCAGGTTCTCTCCCACATTTAGCTCCTTGTTGGGACTGTATGAGGAGAAACTCGAAGATCCTGGATGAGCAATATGTGGATGGGAAGGAGGACACCCTACAGATCACCAGGAACACTGCACATCACTTTCCAAACCCCATTCATGGATGAATGAGAGAACCAGGGCTTTAAATAGAAGAGATAAACCATACCTAGGATTGACTTGAGACTGAAAAGAGCATTTGTGGAGGGGGTAGACATGAAAGTTCAGCAAGTTTCTGCTATTTTTATATATATATATATGAGATATAGATTTTCTTATTACAGATCACTTAGTATATGCTACACTCAGAAATTAGAGTTAAACCAAGTTATTCCATCTTCCCCTTCAGGGCAAGTTTCTGCTATTTTTATATATATATGAGATATAGATTTCCTTATTCCAGATCACTTAGTATATGCTACACTTAGAAATTATAGTTAAACCAAATTATTCCATCTTCCCCTTCAGCCTCAACTTCTAATATTCAGTTCTCATTCCACAAAAACCATCTAGACCAAAGCAATACAGATAATTTCACAGAAGAGACCTCACAGCAACACACCACTTGCTCTACCAGAGGTTTTCAGTCATTAGGACCCATGGGAGGACCCAGCCCATGGCTGGCTTGGGTCCATCACCTGTGGACAGCAAGGTTGAGGGATGCTGCTCCTGGGTGGATTTTGGAAAGGTCAGGTGAGCCTGTTCTCACCTCACTGCACAGATCAAAGAGGCTGAGAGATCTAGATGACCTCAGTGGGTTGAAAAAAGAGCAGCACCATCTAGTTGTTTGTTCTGCTTTGTAAGACCCAGGCTCTGATTCATGGCTTGAGGCACCACAGCACTAACTGCCCTAAGAGCCTCTGATAAATGTAAGCAGAAACACCAACTAGAAGCAGTCTCAAGCACAACACAAATCATTCACATTCCATTGGCCTCACTTTTTGGATGTCAGGGTGAACGAGGAACTTCTGCACTTTCTGCATTTACTGATTGCAGTCTACACAAGACACCAGGGAGGGCCATGGCAGACTCAGAAACTGGGGATTTTTATAGCTGATATCATCCTGAGAACACCAAATTGGAGTTATGTAAAGCACCTTTGTCACTCCTCCTCTTTCAGATGCAAAGCAGCATTTCTAGGAAGGAGTTAGGTGCACCATGCCAAGCACAGAAACTCTGCCCAAGAAGACAGATGAATGTCCAACATTTCCAAGCAGAGCTTGGGCACAGAGGAGGGGCTCTCATCAACCTCATACAGATGCCTTCCAGAAATCAGAAAGCAACATGTAGACTATTCCTGTGCCTGTCTGTGTTTCTAAAGAATGCTTTATGTCTGATGCAGGCCACATTCTCACCATTTTAAGCTAAGATCTGTCTTAATTTACATAGATTTGTTGAAAAATGGGAGATCATGAGACCTACAGTTTTCCAGAGCCACTCACCTTTGGGAAAAGCAATGGTCCAGGCTTGCTTTAGGTATGACCAGACTTCTAGGAGTTGTACCTCTCTGATCTCTAAAGGCAAAACACATGCTCAGTTCTGCAAGGAGACAAGAATACCTGTGGAAAACCCTGGTACCTTTCTGTCAGTGGGTTCAGCACAGGAAGGTTAGAGTCATTTTTTATTGATTGACTCTTGTAATGAAAAGAAATGGAAAGGAAATAATTTTCAGGTTCTTGGGGGCAGGTGGGAGGAATGGGTTTTGCAGTCTAAAAAAACCCCCAAATGACCCTACAATATATTTGTGCTCAGCAGCACATCCAACAGACTTTGCTAGCAGACACTGCAAGATCATGGATTTGTTTCTGCCACAGTGGGCTACACAAAAGTGGTTTCTAACTTGTACACATTTCATATGGAAACCTAAAAGAGACTTTTTATCTACCTGTGCCTCAGTTTCACAGATGTGAAATAGTTTTCTGGGGGCACAGAGTAGTGTTCAGACCTTGTGGTGATGTGCCTACAGCCAGACCAAAGGAAATGGTGCAGTGCCTATCTGAGGAGCTTAGGATTGTACCTGCAAAGGTCTTAGACAAGGCAACACTCATCCTGTTTGCACATACCTTTTGTGTTCCTGATGTCCAGAGTAGGGCTGCAGCCTTAACTGAGCCATGGGAGCAGAGGGAGGAGGAAGCATCTGAGTGAAAATCATGGCCCTGCAGAGCAGGGGAGATGAAGCTACTCTGTAAGGAACAGGAAGGTCCTTTAGGCACCTGCTTCAGGTCTCCAGGGAGCTACAGATGTGAAATCAAGGCTCAGAAGCCTTTTATACACAGCCTATTCCTTAGTGCATTCACTCAGGGAAGACCAGGTCCTAAACCTCCATCCCATCCTTGACATGGGAGAAAGGTGCCCACCTCTGCCTGATGAAACTGGGCTTTGCTGGCAGCTGCAGCCTCTGACCCACAGTTTGGTTCCTCACCTGCAAAAAATCACCTCCCACCCATGGCTGTGAGTCATTAAGAGTCATTAGAGCCCAGAGAGAGCCACCCAAGAGGACACTTGGGCTCCTCACAACAGGTTATGTGCAGCCAAGGGGGCTTGTGCCCTGCTCCTGCACAGTAGCCATGCCCAGCAGAAGGAGTGCCCACCCTCTGCACTCTCCTTTTGGGGGCACCTTCCCTGGGGCAGCTGCCAAACCCTCTGGGGCACGAGTGCCAAATTCACTTGGTGGACCCAGGAACCCTTTTGGTGATCCTATTAGAGAGAGAGAGAAAGGATGGGACTGCCAAGACTGAAACTTTTCTTGCTAAACTCAGAATTCTCAGCCTTTTTTACTAGCTTGTGTTGCTGATACTATCCTGGCCTCACCTATGGGGCTGGGAAACTTATTTATTGGGGTGATTCATTTCCAGCTCCCATGTGAGCATCCAGAGCCTGGCTGCTCTGTCCTGCTGTGATGGCTGTTGGTCTGGGCTCAACTGCAAGTAAAATCAGCTCCAAAGGACCTTTACTGTGAAAGGCTTTCTGTGATAGTGCCTCAGTGATCTGGATGGGTGCTCTGAGACTCACTTGGGTAAGGTTTTGACCCTGCTGAGCTGAGCAGACATCAGCTGAGCTGCAGTGACTGGCCACATGTTTGCAGCCCCCATGGATCCCCATCCAGCTGAAAATCTGACAGCTGTAAGTTTCAGTAAATCTGGGAGTGAGTGTTGTCTTAGGTGGTGGATTGAAGGGTTGGGTTCTTCTTCACCCATGTCCTGACAGAAGAGGCAGAAACAGTGGCAGGCTGCTTTGTTTCCACTTCTGCTGTGTATTTTTTTTGGCTTTACTGCTTCATTTGGGACACTTGCTTGGGCCAGACAGGCTGCTGGGCTTCATGTTACACCCACCTCCTGACAAATGAGCGTGACATCAGTATGACTTCTATTTTTTATAGAGATATCTATCACCAATTTAATTAACGTGTCAGCACAGACCCGGAGTTCAAACTGAAGGGGACTGAATATTCCTCTTTCCTTTTAAGGCTGGCATAATTTCCCCTCTGCATGGCAGGAGCTTCACACTTCCATTTTTCACTAGTCCCTACCACTGTGAGCTGTAGATGTGGTCTCTTTTAAGCCTGCCTCCTGTAAACCCCTGTAATTGCATGCTGCTGTCTTCCCAAGCCACCCTCTGCAAACGGAAAGCCTGCCCTGAGAAAGCACCCAAGCAGAGGACCTCTGAAACACAGGCTGCAAAAGCTGCTGCTTCACCCAAAAAAGCCCCTTTTTTGGCTCTGCCCTCCCCTGCTGTTGCTACCTTGCAGTTGATGACATCCAGCTAGTGGGAGGGATGACAAACCGAGCAAGGCAGTGAGCAAGAAATTTCATTCCTGTTGAAATCAGTAATTCCTCTGTGCAAGCTGCTTTTTTTTTTGTGTGTGTGTGTGTGCTTTCTTTTGTGTCACTTCGAGAAGGGCTCTGATATTATTATTACTTTAAATATAGCTTGCCCTGGGGCGGGGAAATGCACCAGGAAAGAGTCGGCAGGCAGCCTATCTCTCAGAAGAAAAGAACCAGCCTCTCAGCACAGGAACTGGCTTCGCTCAAGTGTGCAGTTTAGAAGTCAAAAAACTCTTCCTAATACCACCGTTTTGGAGGAGGCTGAAGGAAAAGGAGCCAGAGCTGGCTGAAGGCAGTGAAGAAGGTGGCAAATCGGGGTGCAAAGTTTCCCTGAACGCGGTTCGAGGCTGGGCTCTGAAGTCCAACGTAAGTCTAACTTAAATTATATTCTTTTTATCATAGTATCTAGTTGTTTAGTTTCCATTCTGAAGCCAGGCTGGGCCAAAAGGCACAATTAGCTTTAAATCTCAACACGGAGCAGCGTGTGTAAGCCTTGATGTGAGGATGAAAATGATTCTGAAATACAACTGAGGGCAGAGACTATCGGCTCTATAATGGAAGAGGAACTATAAATAAAAGCAGCACTAATTATTTCAAGGGAAAGATGCTGGATGGAGTCTTTAATCAACTTTTTTAAGAGGGAAGTGAGAGCTCTGCTGTTTGTATGGCAGGCTATTTTAATACTGCTGTGTTTAAAATTGTGTGATTACAGTTACCAATAGCAATAAGCTGTAGCTCCAGAGGGGAGTCCTAGTGGTTGCAAAAGTTGGTTTTTGTTTTTTTTTCTCTTTTATTTCTCCAACATTTTTGCTCTCTGAAGCCTCAAGTCCACGTTCTCTATCCTACAGCTTGAATTTTGCTTTTCAGCTGGATTTTCAATGTGTGCCCACACTGGACTTCCTATGGAACTGAAACCAAAACATTCCAGCTTTGGGAGTAACTCTGGGATGTTTTTCTCCATCCTGCTAGTGACAAAAATGCAGCTGACCAAAGATTGTGCTCCCTCAACTTCTGGCACGGAGAGCTGAGGAATATAAAGCCTGATGGTGACAAAGGGAGCTCATTGCCCATTTTTCACTCTTTCTCTCACTGCTTTCAGACTTGGCAATGGATATTCTTTGTGATGAGGAGAGCTGTGTGCACCCAACTACAAACTCCTTGATCCAAATAAATCCTGAGAGGAGACTCTACAGAAACATTTATGGAGCTGGAGAGCTTAATATATCCCATCTCTTTAACTTGACTGTGGACTCTGAAAACCTAACCAACCTTTCCTGTGAAAGCAGCACGAATCCCTCGTGCTACTCTTCCCTGTTCCAGCTTTCCCAGAAGAACTGGCCAGCTCTGCTGACAGTGATAGTGATTGTTTTAACCATTGCTGGAAATATTCTTGTCATCATGGCTGTGTCACTGGAGAAAAAGCTACAGAATGCCACTAACTATTTTCTAATGTCACTTGCCATAGCTGATATGCTGCTGGGTTTCCTTGTCATGCCTGTCTCAATGTTAACCATACTGCACGGTGAGTATTAGCTGTGCAACCTACTGCACACCTTGAGAAGCTTTAAACGTTGCATGCACACGTTATTTCATTCTCTTATCACACAAAAAAACCCTGTAATCACTCCATGTAATTAGTTAATGGATGTAAGAATAGGTGAAGCACTTGAATCTCTCCCTGTTTCTAGCTATGGGCATTTTAAACACAGTCCAGACCATTCGTTTCTCAGTTGCTGGATGAATTCCCTCAAGGTGTGTGAGAAGAGGCTTTGTTCTCTCTATTTTCTTTTTTTATTCCACCCTGGGTCACAATTTTCAATATTCCTAAGGAGAATGCAGGGTCCTGGCAGTGACTTTGCTCTGCAAATATGCACAGAAGCACCTTTGGATCCCTGGAATAGTGGCTCCCTTCAGATCCAAAGCAGGCAACCTCTTCAATTTTTTTTGAATTAAAGTAATACAAGTGTTAAAAAATTTGCTTAACATCCATCTCCTGAGTAGTCATCCATGGAATAAATATTGTGGGACTTAAAAAAATAGATAGGAATGGATTCTGCCTCATTTTAGTAACAAATTACAAACGCAAAGAGAAGTTATTTAAGAGTTAAGTGAACAATGACTCACGGTTCACACCCTTGGAGGTGATTAACAGCAGATCTTCCTTCTCATTTTCACCAAAATCCCTTGCAGCACAGGTCACCTAGAGAAAAAAAACCAGCAGCCTGTGGGTTTGGGACCAATATTGTCAGGTTGTTATCCCTGAAGTTGAGAAATGACTTTCCTGCTGCCACAACCCAGCGGCCACAGTGCCAAGAGAAGCCAGACAACGGCAGGAGGAGGGGGAGGCTGTTTGTATCTGGGGACAAAAGGTCCCAAAGCACGAGCCTGGGACTTAAGACGGATTTCATCTGGAAAACTGGAAGTTTTTTGCCCCCTGTCAGTGTTTCTGCACAGCTCGCCCTGGGTGGCATTTGCAAATCTGCGTCGGGCATCAGTGGGAGTGGAAGGTCGTGATTTGTGCTGCCGGCGGTGCGGGGACCTTTGGAGGGGGAGGCGGCGGGAGAAGAAATCGGAGGCGTGAGACGAGCGAAAACCTTTTCCAACCCTGCCTGGGTCCCTGAGCCGTGCAACAGGGACTCCTGCTGGCCGCTGCTTCGGGAAGAGAGGCCCGAAATCCACCCTGCAGCCCAAGCGCTCCCGAGGTCGGGATGCGGCAGCTCCTGCACCCAGCGAAGCCGGGACCCTGGTGGTGGAGGGGTGGCTGTGACACCCTCCCTGCCCATTGCCAGCCTGGAGGAGCCACAAGGCAACTAAAGCACCACGGGGAGGGGGGGAGTGTGTAGGGTTTGTAGGGTTTCCCTCCTCTCTCCCTGCTTGTGCCCCTGCAAGGTGAAGAAGGGTAGCTTGGGGTGAAAGATCATCCAGTGCAGCACAGTGCACCCTCAATCGCCAGGACAACCAGTGATGGTGCAGAGGGAAACCTGCCCTCAGCTGCCAAGAGGTGGCCAGGATGTAGCCACACCATGTGTGTTCACAGTCCTGAGCCCAAATCAGGGGCTTTTGTATCTGCATGGTTCTGCCAGGGTACCTCTGAGGCTGTGGAACAAGGGTGCTCCACCACCTGCCCTGCAGCCCCTCCAAAGGGGGTTGTGACCATTGTGCTCACAAGAGAGATGATTTCCTTCTCAGGAGATTTCTGGTTCCTCTGGACAATTCCTGTTTGAGTTCCTTGGCCACACCAGCCCATGTTTGTCCAGCTCACACCCTTTGGGCCAGGCAGGTTTCTCCACCTACCCAAGAGCATGAGCCTCTGCTGGAAATAAAGACATCACCAAAGGAGGATGTGCCAACAAGGCAGAAAATTCACAGATGAGAACATCAGCACTGATTCTTACCCACTCGTGTGTTTGGATGCCAGATGCCTGTTGCTCCTGCCTCAGAGACTTGCCCCATGCCAGTGTGGAGAAGCTGGAAGGGTCACTGGCAGATGCTGCATAGCTCCCTGCTGCAGTGGAAGGACCAGGCTCCTCAGAGGGCTCCTGAACAGCTGGGTGCTGACCAGACAAAGCCTTGGGGGATGTGCTTTTGACAAGGCAAGCTGGTGGACAGAGCCTCCTCAGCAACAGCCTGGGTTTAGGAACCTCACCCTCTCCCTCTCCTAACTGGCTACATCAAGAAGATCCCATCTCATCTACCTGAACTCCCTCAAGATGAAAGTGCAAAGATGCACAAACCCATTGCTCGGATGGGACTCTCTGATAGGAACTCCTGGATCTCATGAGCTCTCATGGACCACATGAAACCCTGGACCTTGTAAAACTTCCTCTGCCTAGTCAACTTTTAAATGGCAGTCGTGTTTTGGTTTGGTTTATTTCATTTCCCCTTGGATGAAGGGGGAATTGGACAGCAGCCACAGCACAGCACAATGCAAAGCTACCAGGTGCCCAATAAAATGTCCCAAGTCCTGCCTAGAGGATGTTTTAGCTACACCCTTCCCAACTCTTCATCCCCAGTTGTCCCCTCTCATGTAGTTTCCTCTTTCTTGATGCTGTAATCCTCAAGGTAGCTCATCTGATGGATGCTGTTTTATCCCTGCCCCATCTGGGCTTAGAGCAAGGACAAGGAGGTCGAGAAGGAGATGACAAATGTGTTCCCAAAGGCCATGAAAGCAAGAGGACAGATGCATGTTGGCAAATGTAAACATACTTCATTGCTTTCCCCTAAGTTGGCCTGGCCTGATGGTGTGATGCTGCTGGGAAGACATGCCCCTGAAAGCCAGCCCTCCCCCAGCACACTTCAGAGGCTGGATTCTGTATTGGAAGACTGGAAAATGAGGCAAAACTTGTCCCTAAATGCTGCACAGCTTGTCAGGGCCAGCTCATATCACTGCAGTCTAAGAGCACCGACAAATAGGTCTCCTCAGGGCTTACTGAGACTGAATTTAATTAGGCACAGACCTGGCTCCTCTGCCTCTCCCTTTGTTCCTGCTGTTGCAAATCTTGTACTGTCTCTCCCAAGGAGACAGGCACTCCCCAAAATATCAGTGTTTTCTCCCAACAGCCACGTTGGCATTGCCCTGTGCCACGCTGTCATGGGCAGCTCAGGTCATGTGCCCTACTAAATTAAATCACCACAAGAGAAGGACAGGAATAACTGCAAAACTTGCTCCAAGGAGAGTTACTAGTGGTTCCCTGCAGGACTAGGAGGGCTTTAGAATGGGGGTCCTGCAGGGCTCTGCTTAGCCTGGCTCTGCTGATCTGCTCCTAACAACCTGGACAGTGTGTAGAGTGTGAGCTTATGCTGCTTTCCAAAAGCATCAAGCTGGGAGATGTTACAAGCACTCAGAGAGTCAGCATCAAATTCATCAACAATCATCTGGACCCCTGAAGAGAAAGTCTGAAATGAATAAATACCATCCAGCAAGGAGAACTGCAAAGAGATCTACTTGGTAAATGACAGCAAACCAACTACTGCTGGGGAAGTTTTTCCAGGTTTCAGGAGTGCTGAACAAGATCTGGCTGTCAAAAAGGATCATAAGCCAAATGTGTCACTAGTGTGGCATTTTTACACAACAGCTGGTTACAATTCCAGCTTGTGTAAGGAAGGAGATTCCTGCAAGACCTGGGAAGCAATATTCTATTTCAGCAAGCAGTCGTTAAAGGGTTTTGGTCCCTGAATGATAAGTGAGATGTGGATAAATGAAATAGTTTCCCACAGCAGAGAAACAAGAAGGACAAAAGTTTTAAAAGCATCATCTGTAAGCAAAAGATAAAGGAATTGGCTTTGCATAGGCTGGAAGACAAAGAGAAAAAAAACCTAGGCAACACTTGATAACCATCTTCCAATAGCTTCCAGAAAGGACAACAATCAATTCTTCTTTGTGGCTTGTGGAAAGGAAAAAGAGAAGGTTTAATTTGCAGCCAAGAAGATGGAGGTTGGCTATGGGTAAACACTGATGTGTTTGCTTTGGATTGCTCTCTCTGGAGGAGCCTATCAATAGTCATTGATACAGGGAATATGCTTATTTAAGGATGTCACAGGGACTCAGAGACAGGTGAGACAAATATCCCTGGCATGCAACAAAATACATGTCTTCCTTCAGCTGCTACTAAACCTGCAGCTTCAGTTTCAAAATTTAGGCAGCTTTGCCTATCAGCAGATGCTAATAATGCAGTAATTATGGGAATGACAAGTCCTACAACAAAATTGGTAACTTGCAGGTTTACAATGACAAAATTGCTTCTGTTTCCATAGATTGGCTGCCAGAAGTGGTTAATTATAACATCAGGCATTATCATTATGCAAATAGAACAAAAAAAAAAAGGAAAATAAAAGCCCTGCTTGTAGCCTGGGGAAGAAGATAGATATTTGCCAGCAAATAAAAATGGTTTCTTCAAACAGTCTCCAGGCAGCTCCTGTTGAAGGCGTCACCACCGGCGTCCGTACGCTTCGTGTCACCACAAAAGTTAGGTCACATTTTCACCTGGCCTCGACTTTCTCTCGTGCAGGGTACACGTGGCCTCTCCCTACCAAGCTCTGTGCCATTTGGATCTACCTGGACGTGCTGTTCTCCACTGCCTCCATCATGCACCTCTGTGCCATCTCCCTGGACCGCTACATCGCCATCCGCAACCCCATCCACCACAGCCGCTTTAACTCCAGGACGAAGGCTTTTGCCAAAATAATTGCTGTTTGGACCATATCCGTGGGTAAGTGAGGCAATAGTTCAGCAGATTTCTAGCCTTGGAGAGGATTTGGTGTATAGATTGCAGGTGAAAAGTGTTTTCTCTGCCTGCAGCCTTTTGCTAAACGCTGTAGGGTGGTAATTGTGCCGTGGAAATCAAGAGCAACAATGAGGAGATGGAGGAGAAATGAGAAGCACCAGCACTGAAAGAATGTACACTAGTGATAGAAATAGTGGGTTCACGTTTGTTTTGAAGGTGTGTTTATTTCTCCTATTGATTATCCATCATTAGCTTAACATTTGAGAAGAAAAAAATGATCTCAACTGAAAAAAAAAAAAAATTTCCCTGTTTTAGGTAAGTCAGTTGTGGCCAACTTCTTGTTAGGGTAGTTTGCTTAGAGATGTTTCTTCTGCCTTTCTCAGTGCATGGGTGGCATTAGGGTTAGGGTTAGGGTTTATACATCTTATTTAGGAGGTGTTAAATTCTTGGTGGACGCCATAAATCAGAGAAGTTTCCTCCCAGGACAGATCATCGTTGCAGCCTAAAATAGGTGCCTTGAAAGACTCCCTCTCAAACCCAGGGACTTGAAATTAGGCATGGAAGTGCCACCCCCATTCCCAGGGTGGCAGCACCCTCAGGCCAGAGCATTTTCCTGGTGAGGAGGGTGGAAGGAACTCGATGTCTGATGCCTTCAGGCATTTCCTCACCCAGCCTGGCTGGGGTGGTGGTTCTCAGACAGGTCAAAAGCACAGTTCCCTTTCAGCCCATCTGGTTTTCTAGACCCCCCTGAGCACTGGCAGCTCACTAATTCAGAAGCAGAAAAAAAAAATCACTTTCTTGCCCTGGAAGAGGTGAATGTTGCCAGCAATCAAAGGTAATTAGCTGCTTCCCTGTCTAACACAAATTATTGCAAGTGGTAACTAATCCATTACCATCCTTCTGAGGGGAAGGAAAGGAGACTGTGCCTAACACTGCTGCCTGCCTGCTGCTCTGAATCATCTCCTGACCTTCCTCCTGGTCTTGGCTCAGAGTCTAAGAAAAAGCAGTCTAGGATCTTTATGACTTAATATAGCCATGCTTCTGCTGTGCAGCAGGAAATAGTGGGAGCCCTCTCTCCATGGGAGGACAGTTCTGTGTCCTCCAACACCTGGAGAGGTTCACCAGCATCACGTGTGGCTCTGAGCTGCATTCAGCTGATGAGATGGAAATGTCTAGCACAGGCCAAGTGAAGTCCAGCTTAAAAATACCCAGCTTTTGATTATAAAGGAAGCCTAGAGCAACTCAGATGCAGATGTCTTCAGTACTGCATCCAGTTCTGGAGCCCCCATTACAAAAGGGACGTGGAGCTGCTGGAGTGTGTCCAGAGAAGAGCCACGAGAATGATCCGAGGGCTGGAGCAGCTCTGCTGGGAGCACAGGCTGAGGGAGTTGGGGCTGTTCAGTCTGGAGAGGAGAAGGCTCCCAGGGGACCTTCTTGTGGCCTTCCAGGATCTGAAGGGGGCTCCAGGAAAGCTGGGGAGGGACTTTTTAGGATATTGAGTAACAACAGGACTGGGGGGAATGGGGCAAAGCTGGCAGTGGGCAGATTCAGGCTGGATGTGAGGAAGAAGTTCTTCCCCAGGAGAGTGGGGAGAGCCTGGGAGGGGTTGCCCAGGGAGGGGGTTGAGGCCCCATCCCTGGGGGTCTTGAAGGCCAGGCTGGAGGAGGCTCTGGGCAGCCTGCTCTAGTGGGAGGTGTCCCTGCTCATGGCAGGGGGGGTGGAACTGGGGGATCCTTGGGGTCCCTTCCAGCCCTGACAGATTCTGATTCTGTTTTAGCAGAGGACTTTAGAGCCCTAATGGCTCAATGGTTGGACTTGATGATCTTGGAGGTCCCTTCCAACCTAAAGGATTCTATGATTCTATGAATCACACCTTATACCTCTAGAGTTCTTTTTTTATCCACCTGGTAGAAAACACTACTTACTCTGCCCAATTTTTCCCATCTTGGACACGAAGTGCAGGGATTTTCAGTGTATTCTCCACACAGCATAAAAAAGTCAAATATTCCTTAAATTGGCATGCACTCTGTTTCTGCATTTGTGTATGGTGTCTGTGGTTAGTGTGTGTGAAATTACTCTCCTTTTTCACCACAAATAAATTCACAGAATGATCAAAATGACCATTCCAGAGCCAAGCAAGTGGTCCGTGCTGCTCAGCATCTCTCCTTAGAGAGTGGCTCACTGCCAGAGCATCTGAAGTATCAAAATGAATCCAGAAAAAATATATTATTTAAGCCCTATGAACTAAAATATGGTTTCCATCCTGTAGCAGAAGTGTTCAGTTCTTTGATATCTTGACATTTGGTATCAAATGTTAGGATTATATTTGATTTGAGCTGAAGGAAAATGGACTCATTCCCAACCTGGCAACTGTGCCATGAAGGAGCTCTGGAAAATGTGATGCTCCAGAGGACAGACAGAGAAGCATGCCAGTGTTGGTGTTATCACTGACCCTCTCCTCCTGCTCTGCCACAATCCAGCTGAGAACAGCTAGGAGATGGCTCCTGAGCAAAGAGGTGCCCTGTGCATCCTTTTACCAGTCTCCAGGCTCTCAGTGCTACCTGAGAGTGGCAGGGTTATAAATGATGGAACTCTTTGCATTTTCACACAGCTACAGCCTGCACAGAGAGCTGGTGCTGAGCAGAGTGTGTCAGCTCACTGGCAGAGTCAGAGAGGTGGGAGTTTCTCAGGGGTTTGCTTCCAGTTAGATAGTCTTTGACTTCCCCTTGCTCCTGTTTGCTGCTGAGCTGGTGACCTGTGAACTGACATGGGGTTTGAGACAGAGGGTAAAAAACCAAAACAAAACAAATGAAAAACATCATATTGCCCCATGTAGAGGCTCCTTTTACCAGGGTAAGAGCAGTGACTCTGCTAATGAGATCCTCAATAGCTCCTCACTGCCAAAATCCTTAGTCCACCCTCTCAAATAGCCCACTTCAATGACTGCTTTGCCAGGTTGTTCTCAACTCCCACCTTAACAAGCCCTACCCTTCTTTTAGTCTTTTGGATCCTCCCTGTGGACTGAGCTGACTCCAAAATCACAGAATCACAGAATGCTTTGAGTTGGAAGGGACCTTTAAAGATCATCTAGTCCAAACCCCCCTGTCCAAAGGCAAGGACATCTATCCCTAGATCAGGCTGCTGAAAGCCCTGTCCAACCTAACCATGAATTTCTCTGGTTAATTAGTTTCCATATCTCACCACTCTCATTGTAAAAAATGTCCAACCTAAGTCTACACTCTTCCAGTTTTAAGTCCTTGTCCCTTGTCCTGTCACTCCAGGCCCTGAGAAAAAGTCTCTCCTCTTCTCTAGGCTAACCCCCAACTCTTCCAGCCTTTCTTCACAGGAGAGGTGTTCCAGCCCTCTGATTGTTTCCACAGCCCTCCTCTCTTTCCTGAGCAATGACAAAGAGTTCTGCATATTTAGATAGGATTCCCTCTTAACTAATTACAACTCTTTGCTGCCTAGCACTGAATTTTGCCTGCTCCTTAGCTGAGATTTAGGAGGAGCTTCTGCAATTGTCTCCAGCCAACAGCTGCCTGTCTGCAGCACATTTATCCAGTTCCAGTGTCCATGCAGACAGGTCACAGATGGGCTGAGCAGCACTGATGCACACAGGAGCCTGTTGGACATTATCTTCTACTGCCCTCACTGTGGAAACAAACTATTGAACCCCATCCTTTGTTTTCTGTCTTTCAACACATCCTTTTTCTACAAGAGAATCCTTCTTCTTCTGCCACAGGAGTTTAATTTCTTTAACAGACTTCAATAAAACAGTGTTGTCAGAGCTTTCTGGAACTCCAGGAACATTTTATCAGCTGGATCATACTTATCCACCTTCTCACTGACTCCTACAAATACTTCTAGCTGATCTGTGGGGCATGCAGAAGTTCTCCTAGTGCTTCCCAATCTATTGATGCCTCCTTCATTATGACTTCTAATTGACCTATTAATATAATAACAATTACATTCACTAAATTTGTAATTTCCCTTTTTTTCACTGCATTCACAAATGTATGCAGTGAATTTGAGCCAAAGGCTGGTGAATCAGTGGTCTCCCTCCTGTTGGCTTCAGTGATATATCAAGGATTTAAAAACAGCAATTTAAAAGCATTTATTTGCTTGACTTCTGAAATTTTGGCTTTGTTGGTTAAAAAAACCCCAAACTGTACTAATATTTAGGTTTGCATTTAGTGGAAGAAGAGGGTTTAGCCAGCAGCATTTCTTTCACTAGACTATGTAAGGCCACAAGCAACTGGTTTAAAATGGATTCTAATTACTGGAACAGATTCTAATCGTGTATTTAATTCTTAAATCATCCAGTACCCAGAGTGGCTGGATAATTAGATTATTTGTAGCTGTTGAAGGCAAAAGCCCACGAAACCCTGAAAATGATTCCATTTGTTTTAAAGCACAGAGGTCATTACTGAGAAGAGGTGTAAAAAGCCCAAGCATTTTCCCCTTCCTAGAAAAATGAGAGTTGAATTTTGGATAGGGTTTAACAAATCTGTAGGACTTCCAAAAAAAAAAAGCCTATGCTGAAAAGTAGAGGTAAAGCACCCTGAGTTTGTAAGTGAGCCCAGGAGACCTACTGCTCTTCAAGAGGCCAACACTGTGTCATTCTTTCCTTTAAAAATCCTTGAAAGAGCCACATAAAATAATTACAGTCAGGAAGGTCAGGCCCTTATATATCATTCTTCAGTCCTTGTTCCCCTCTATTCCTCTGTTAATGGTTTAAGTAATGTGAAGTTTTATGAAGCCCAAATCCTCTTAGCTGATTTTTTCTCTTAGCATTTCTCACTCAGCCCACACATCTGTTGGCTGCCTCCAGGCAGTCTCTGCTCTCCCCAGTCACTAACAACTTAGATTTATTCAATACTTTCCATGCAGGAAAAAAAAAAAAAGCCCAAAGTGGAGCTGGAAGAAGCTGGTGAAATATCTTCCATCGTGAAACTCTCTTAAAAAATGTCATTGCTTTTGAGGCTTCAGAAACACAGAGACACTGCAGCATGTGGAGCAACGTTCTCCATAGTGCAGGGAGCAGAAAGTCCCCTCGAGGGGTATGAAACAAGCCCAGTGCAACTGAGCCCACTGATAATTTGGCAGTGTGAAGCTGTGTGCTGACAGAAAACCTCACACCTCCTTCCCAGAGAGCCTGCAATCCCTCTGTGTGAATTCTTCTGGCCTACAAAGCACAAAAGGCCAGGGAGGAAGCTGAGGTTGGGCAAGTACAACGACCAGTGTCCCTGGGTTGTAGTTTGTTGGCAGCTTTGGCCTCCCCCAGCTCACTCCCTCTGCCAAGGACAGCTTGCATTGGAAAGTCTCTTTATTGTTTTCAAAAGGCACAAATAGTCCATGGGCTGCAAGCTGGGAATCCCTGTCCTGGATCCACCACTTCTTCCAGATGACATGCTTATCATCTGCCAGTTTGTTCAAGACTAATTTAGGGCTGGCTTGGCACAGGAGAAGACCACTTGTTATAACATGCTGCCAAAACACATCAAACTGCAAATAATTGCACTCAGCACTGTACTCTGACTTTAAAATTAAGATTTAAAATTGAGCTCCTAAATTTGGAAGTGCTGAAGCTAAACTTGAAGTATCTGCTCCACTACTCTCTTCACCATGTAGCCATTCATTTTGCTGCCATTTCTTCTTCTGAAAAATGGGCATTGCATTCTTAGCAGTATTTAGAATTCTTTCCTTCATCCATGTTTCTTTTTTTCTTAATCTTATTTCTTATTTTTCTTAATCTTATTTTCTTATGAGATTATCTCCCTCCACTACTCTCTTCACCATGTAGCCATTCATTGTCCTGCCATTTCTTCTTCTGAAAAATGGGCATTGCATTCTTAGCAGTATTTAGAATTCTTTCCTTCATCCATGTTTCTTTTTTTCTTAATCATACTTATGAAATTATCTCCTGGAGAGTGAACATACTCTTTGCTCCTTCCAACTGGAGGATCTCAAGGGCAAACGTTGTAGGTTTTGTGTTTGGGCAATCCTCTGGAACCTCTTCCATAAAAATTAAAGGTGGTGTCAAAAACTGTGGCACAACATGACTCCACCAGCAGTGACAACTCATGAATCCATGAGGACTATTGTGTAGACATTTCCTATTATCTTATCAGGAGGAGATGAAGATTTTTTGCCCCTGATAAAGGCACACAGCCATTTTATGAGCACCTCTTCTGCAAAAACATTCTGCTTTATGGGTGAAGAAGGAATGAGGGGTTTTAGTTGCAGGGCTATGTGGAAAGAACCTGGTTAGTCAAGGTGCCAATGACAGAATTCTTTCACTGAGGTTTGGTTTTGATTTAGTTTTTTAATCTTGTCTTTGCTTTGAAGGCCATAAGGACCGTGGTGTTCTTCCCCTTGAAGCTACCACCAAAAAGAAAAAGCATTAAGTTAAATTGGACCAGGCTGGTCCTATTAGCATGTTTCTTTGAATGAATAAGCAACTGTTCATGCTTGGCAACATGACCTATAATCAGCCAGTCTCTCTTTGTAAGATATGTCAGAGTAAATGGAATGTTTTAGGGAAAAAAGGCAATAACAGTACAACACCTATTCTAAGTTATTCCTCCTCCTCTGCAAGGCTGTATTTTACAGCCAGTCATGTACCCAGCACAGCATGCAATACACACAAGAATCCAGGAGGGATTCTCCATCCAGAGGCAGAAGGATGAGCCTAGGACACCCTTTTTCTGCAGAGAGTGCCACGTGATGTGCTGCAAAATGCAGAAAGGACACGTTCACAGCCCTGCTCTGGCCTTTTTCCAGTAGATCTCTACAACACTGCATGCTCCAAAGGGGATCCTGTATTGTCCAAGAAATTACTTGAGCATCTCTGATCTGAGGAACTGAGGTTTCTACATGGCAGAAGCCACCTGCAATATAAATGAGCAGAAAAGAAGTGTACAAGGAATCAGATTTGTCATCTGGACGCTGTAACTGCATTTAATCACCTTTTAAATTAAAAATAGTTAAAGTAGCAAAGTATTGCATGAAAGGAAATGTCAAGAACAAAGACATTTTCCTTCATTTTAAAATTATATAGAGCAATTTCACAGCTTCTGTTCCATAATTTAAATAATGAAATTTCATTTAAGACAGATTTTGCATCTTATAACGTCAAGGAAGAGAAACAGATCAGAGAATTCTGCTTGAAAATTCAATCCTTGCCTTTACCCCAATTAGCAGGAACACTGCAAACCATCCCACTTTCAGGCTGCAATTAACTTTCCCCATGTATTTCTTTGGCTCGTGCCACTGGCATAATTTCTAAGCAGAAGCCCAGCTAATAAAAGTCAGGGGCTTTGTTAGAGCTGAGACAACATATTCCTAATTACCCACATCAAATTTAGAAATACCTGCCAGCTGATTTTTTCCTATGATGTCCACCAGGGTCACTGATGGAGAACAGCCTGTTAAACTCCTCTGGCATCCTGAAAGCAAGCTGAGCCATCCAGATCAAGGATGTTCTGGCTGCTCAAACTTGGGGCTGTGTGTTTCACAGTGTTCAGCCCTGCATTGCTGTTCAAATCAATCCCACCCACTGGGAAGTCTCCTTCAGGCAGAACCTAACCCTCCTTCTGGTTTTGTGTTTGGGCTGAGGTGTCAGATTGTCCTTCTGCTGCTAGGATCAGAGGCTGAGCTGAACTGGGAGCATCCTGAGGGAAATTACTGTGTGGTTTTACATCTCAGGTGCACTGAGTAAGCAGCACAACTTTCTATTTCCAAGCATAAAAGTGCCCAAAAGTTCTAGGTTGAATGTTCCTTGGGTAGAACCAGCCCTGCCTTGCATACCACTGCAGGACATGATACCCCTCCAGTAGCCATTGCTTGTTCCAAGAGCAGTCCATGTTTGGTTTGGGTTGTTTTGGTGGGTTTGTTTTTGTTTTCAAGGTGGTTTGGGACATTTAGCAGAAAAGTAAGCCTAGAGATTCTACTATATCACCTAAATAGACACCTGCAGGTGGGAAATATGAGCAGACATGATCTATCTTTGTTTTCATCTCTTCCTCAACTCTGCCATCTTCTACACATGAGCAGGGCACTGACTGATTGAATACAAGAGCAATCCAGTCAGGGTGAAGGGTGTTCTCCACTGGATGGGCAGTGAAGTATAAAGCACAGTACCCTGAATCATGAGGTTCAGACCAGTACAGGTCTCTAAGCTGCTTCTCATCCTGTTTTTCCTTCCAAATTATCCATTGCTTCAGGATATCTACCCCATCAACTTCCAGCCAAGGGTGCAGCCTCCTTGTGTAACTGATATGAAGCTGGGTTAGTTACTTAGACTGCTTCAGAAGTCATTGATTTATTTGCTTATGATACTGGAATACCTAAAAGCTTTCCATAATTTCTGTCTTATTGCTACTGTATGTATGGATATTTAAGCACTGCTGTGTACATAGCATGTATAGTATATTGTGAGTTAGCCCTGAGGAGCCTTCAGGGGGTTCCTAGCTAAAAAGGCAGACTGATATTGTGTGATTTGGGAAGATGCTGTTACAAATATCTAGTATTTCTTTCTCTCTCAAAGCAGAATTACCCCCAAATCTGTTCTCCCAGTGAGAACAGTGAATACTGCAAAGCCATCTGCCATGGGATATAGAAAGGTCCTGTGCTAAACAGGAGGAATATCACAAGTGGCTGGAGCTGATCCCACTTAGAGGCTCTTTTCCTTTTCAAATTAACCTATTCACCTAAGCTAGTGCCAGCTGTAAATTTGTAACTTCTTTTGGGGAGAAATGAAACCTTTGCCACAGGGAACTTAAAAACACCTATGCAATTTGGCCAAGATTAACTGGGTCCACAGAAAGGAAAAGAAGTGTTTCACCTGCTCTGCTGAGCCACAGAAGCAGCAGGTTTGTCCCTCTAGCAGCACCTTGTTCCTCTGTGCAGAGACAGGCTGGAGACCTGTGGCACCTCTTGCAGTTTTTCAGACTAAATACTCAGGTCAGTCATTTCTTCTCATCACCATGGATGAAGTGGTGGCACAGCCACCATCAGGCTGTATTCCCAGGAGGAGAACATGAAGCTCATCTCCCTCCTGACTCCCAGCTGATGGCAGGATTGTGTAGCTGCCATCTGGGTACCTTGGACTTGGGCTCTGCTCAGCCAGCATCCCCTGGCAAGGCTCTTCCCTGGCCTCCTGTCCACGCTTGGCCAGACACTGTGCTGCTCTCTGCTCTTTCCACACTCAGTGTGAGCCTCAATCTCACCAAAGATCAGACTGCAAATAAATAGGTATTGTAAATAATGATGCAATTAAATTACAAGGTGGGATGGCTTAGAAGCCTTTTTATTAGTCCATTAGAAACCTCCCCCCAGCCCTAGATTTTTGCTGTGTGATTTCCACTAGGCACTGTGCATGTGGCACAGCACCCTCTCTCCCTCCTGACAGGCTTCCTGGGTGGGAGGCAGGGCTCAAAGGGTGGGTAGATGCACAGAGCAAGATTTAATCCATTTAGAAGGGCTGGCACATGGAGCTACATGCCCTGGCAACCTCACTTGAAGTACACCACCACCAGCAGCCCAGCTGGGAGGGCTGAGATAGAGACCAGGGCGACGTGCAGGCAGAGGAATCCTTCCAGGAGACCTCAGCAGATACATAGGAAAATATAAATACTATGGATTAACTACAGGGCTACAAAAGTTGTAGAAATCTCCACTGCTACCCTACAGCCTTTCTACTCTACATGCTTGGGAGCTGGCAGGACACCTCCTTTGAGGTGTCAGGTACAGCAGCACTGATGCATCACCAGGCTGCAGGCTAAAGGTTTCACAGCACCAGCAATTTCACCTCAGAAGTGACATGGCAAAAAAATAACATTTCTGCATAAATAGATAAAGTCTTTCAGTTTTTTTCTGAGCTTTCCACTGATCAAGAATTTACTCATCCTATTTGCTGGCCCTAGAGGTGAAAGTTTTACCTGCAAGTGTCCTGTACTTGGAGTTAGCACCTTTTGATTGGCAAATAACAAACACATCAGGAAATAACTAAAAAAAAAATAAAATATTCAAATGGCTACCAAGACTAGCTTTGGGAAATGCTCCTGCCTCCTTGCTTGTGAAAGTTAAATGACCCCTTGGAGGCATCCCTGGAGCAGTCAGCAGAAGGTGAAGCAGCCCATGCAGCCAGACCTGTGCAGGCTCCAAACTAAGGAGGTGTGGCTGCAATAAAAAGACTCATTTCAGCTGGTTCAGTTGAAACCACTGGGGTGTCTTCCCCATTGCTCCTTGCTGCATTCAGGAGTGGCATCGTCTGAAATTCCTAGCCCCTAAATCCTTTTTAAAAATACATTTCTTCAGGACATTTATAAACCTTTCTCTTTCTTTCTTTCTTTTCTTTCTTTTCTTTCCTTTCCTTTCCTTTCTTTCTTCCTTTCTTTTCTTTCCTTACCT
>NW_008622559.1:6115-12733 GCF_000691845.1 Merops nubicus | reverse complement strand
CCTTCCTTCCTTCCTTCCTTCCTTCCTTCCTTCCTTCCTTCCTTCCCTCCTTCTTTCCTTCCTTCTTTCCTTTCTTTCCTTTCTATCCTTTCTTTCCTTTCTTTCTTGGTTTCTATTCAGTTGGGTCAAAAAGACACAACTGTCCTTCATTTCTTGCTCTGTCCTCCCTGCAATTCTCCTCTAATTCTATTTTTATTTAATTTGTTATCACAGTCCCACAAATGAATTTGCACAGACACGTCTCTGTACTTATAAGAAATAGCTTTCCAGGCTGAGAACATAAAGGAGAAATATATCAGGAAGACACTGAGACTTCCCTGATTTTGTTTTTCTAAAGTGAAATAGACCATTTACAACATCATATTATTACAAATGATCCCTTACAATTATTTTCTTACATGAAAAAAAGCTACACCATAGGTTTTGTTAGAGATTTTCTGGGCTGCCAAGAACAAAGCCTTTTCAACATTTAATAATCCAGGTATTACCCAACACCCCTTATGTGAAGATAAACTGATTTTCCTTCCTGTTGTGTTAAATAGAACGTGTGTGACCCGCTACAATGTTCCAAAGGGAAAAAAAAAAAGGAAGAAAACCAGCTCTGTGTGCCCTTGAGTGAAAAAAACCCACAACCTAGTTTTGAGCTATAAGGGAGATGCCTGGGCCCACTCTGACTCCAGTCCTGGGAGCCTTGGAGTGCAGAAAGGAGAAGATGCTCCACTGGCACTGTGACCCACTGAGCTCTTGAGGAAATCTATCTGAAAGCAAATATGACATGGGGATTTTTGAAGGAAAGCTCCTCACCCACTCTTCCCCCCACTAACACACTTCCCTGCTGCTAGGGAAGAGGTCTGTGCTTGGCTGGCACTCAAGGAGAAATTCTAGCCCAGGGTTTTGGGGACACTGCCACCCTGACTAGGAAAGGCAGAAGTTTTTTACCATTCATGCTGACTAGGGTTGGTAATTCTATGGTTGGAATAGAGGACTTTGATTCTATGGTTGGATTATGATTCTATGGTTGGACCTGATGATCTTGGAGGTCTCTTCCAATCTACAGGATTCTATGATTCTATGCAAGCTCAGATGATGGCTCTGAAACCACCCAGAGTTCTGCAACATCCCCTGTCCAAGGGTGGAAATTTACTGTGGTTTGTGTTCCTAGAGCAAGCAGACATTCACACAGGGCACTGGGGCAGCCCTGAGGTATAAATATTATTTTATGTGGTTATTTCAATCCAAAATATTGAAAAACATTTAGTAGCTGTGTTGCAGCAAGGTGATTTTTATCCAGCATGAAACCAAGAGTATGCATTATATCCCTTGAGATGTACCATGGGAGTATACAAGGATCACTGTTTGCTTGTGTAGCTGTATCAAAGGAGGATAATCTCTGAGTCCAGACAAGCACCAGATGACAGGCAGGTGCTATTTAAAAGAAATTGGACAATATTGCCACGTTGAGCTTCCTGAAGGAGAGATTGACCTTCTCCAACCTTCAGAGGTCCCAGAGGTCACAGAGCATCTTTGTGCAGTGGCCAGACAGGATCTGGCCCATAACCTGAGGATGTCTGAACTGATGTGACTGCTCAGACTTGAGGCTTTCTTCTTTTCCCTGTGAAGGTGAACAAGGGATGAATTTTGTTGGGAAGCTGTCATGTTATTTCTGGAAGGTATTTCCTATCCCTTGGGGATTTATTAAGGCACATAGCAGCACTTATTTGTATTCAAATTGATTGAGCTGGATATATGTGAGGTGAAAGCATGTGAGTGACAGTTTTTGCATGCAGGAGACTTTGTGGAAGGAACTTTGACTTTACCAGCTCACTGCCCACTCCTCTTCATCCTAAGTGTGGACCCTGCAGGGCATATTGTGAATGCTGCCTTTGATTCACTGACAGTCCCAGCAGCTCAAGGCAGCTGCAAACCCAGTTTACCTGTCCAGTTAAAGTGATTTTATGGCTTCTGTATTCCTGAAGATTTGGAAGCCAGCAATGTGTGCCACTAAATCAACCTTCAGCAGCTTTACCAGGCTTTTGGAGAGAACAAGAAGGATCCTATCACTTTACTTCTTAACCTGCTTCTTTTCAAGAGCCTTTTGTCATCCTGAATTTGTGCCCAAGTGGTTGAGTTTTACTGCAGGATTTATGGCTCATCTTTATGGTTTGGGTTCTGTTTTGCAGTGTATTGTTGCAACAGCCACCTGTATATAAATCAAGCTACATAAATAAACCATCTCCTGCCAGAAGAACATAATATTTAGGATTTGTCTGCAAGGGAAAATGTTCTGGTACAAGTGGGAATGTCAACTGGAAACACAGTGGCTGAAGTGCCTCCAGTGCTTGGGTGGATTCTCCCATTCTGTGCTTCTTCAGGTCTCAGCTTAAGTTTGATTTGGAAGCAGAGTGAGATAAACCATTAAAAAGCACTCAGAGGATATCAAGACTTTTTCCAGGCTAACCAGGAGCTACTGGGAGACAGGGATATGGAATCATTAGAGGGTGTCCCAGCACTGCCAGGTTGTTTCCTTCAGGTCTACTGCTTGCACATGGTCCATTTCCCAGGTATCTGCTCATCCCTACCTGGTAGCTCTGCATGATTCTTTCTTGTGAGGCTGATTTTCTTCTCTTGTCTTCTTAAACACCCACAGTCACAAAAAGCAGGGAGATGGAAAGCAAGGAGAATAAATCCAGCAACAAATTACACATCTGAATCATTGAGGAGAAACAGATAGTTCAGCTTTGATCTTTAAAGAATGAATTCAGTCAGCTGCAGTAATATACAGCTTAGACTGGGACTTTTTGATGTGTGTCTACAGGATAAGCTTGATCTTGACCAAACCCAAGTGATGCAGAGGTGACATTCTTGGCCATGTGTGATGCTTCCTAAAAATCCCAGCAAAAGAGTGGATGTGGGATGGACATGGAAGCTCATTTGTGGGATCCTATCACTTGTGGGATCCCCTGCAGCAGCTGAATTGGGGTGTACACAAAAAGCACATGACAGCTGTCAATGTTCTCTGCCACCTCCCCAGGGCAACTCTTTCCAGCCTGTGTTCAGGTCAGTTGCTGTGCCAGTGGCTGTAGGGGGAAGATGCCTTGAATGGCCACTCAAAACCCCCTCCCTGCCCAGCAGTGCCTGCTGCAGCTCCCCTGGGAACAGCACTTTGCCACTTGTTAAAGGAATGGCAAGGGAACGTGGAAACTCCAGCTACAAGCTGAAGTTCATTCCCATCTTTTCAAGTCAGGAATCTGGATTTAGATGCCAGTCTCCAGAAGCTGATAACAACAGAACGAAGCAGGTGGGGAATTGCTGTCCTTATATTTTGGGTGAGGAGTTGTAACTGTCTTTGGTCTTTCACTTGAAAAAGCTTGCACTGATGCTAAACATTTCCTCTCCCCAGTGCTGCTGCCTCTCCCCCTCATGCTTCCTGATGCAGCTGAACCATAAGGTCTTTTTACTCTGCCAATCCCATGGTTTATTTTATCTCTCCAGCTCACAGCAGGCCTTTGAATGAAATGAAAAACAGCCTTGCTGTTATCAGCACAGGGCAGAAGCAGATGGGAAACTTGTGGTATTGCTCCAGCTAGTGCTGTGTCTTCATGCAGTTGGAGTGTAATGCTGGGAGGGACTGGGTGCCTTCAGTATCCCTTCAATTCATCCAAAAAAAAGGAACTTCCAAGCATTCCCCATTTCCCTGGGGGTGTTCAGCACCCCAGATGACTCAGATGTTGCTGGGCAGCAGGTGACCTCTCCCTCCATGATGCCACCTGGATTAACTTGGACCTTTTTAGGCAGCAGCTTTCCTGGAGTCACTGGAGGCTTCCATCAGCTCTACCCAGGAGCTGCCACACGCTGCTTGGGTTTGCACATCACTCACTGGCTTCTCATATCCCAAATTCAAGCATTTAGATCTAGTGCAGTCTTGGAACAGAAACAGAAAAGGCAATACCACAGGCTGCCCAGAGCTTCTGCCCTGGGAAGATAAGAATGGCACACTTGTAAACTGGCCCAAGGCATTGCCATGACTCAGTTCAAAGCTGTGCAGATAAAACAAGCTCCAGTGCTGTTAGAAAAACAAAGAGCCTTGTAGAAGCTCCAGAAGCACTCAAAGAATGGAGCATTTGAAGAGAATAATAGCTGAACACTATCATTACTATTATTGTTTTATACTGTACTAGGTGCTGGAAAAGGGTGAAGTGAAGAGACAGCCTGAGCTTCTAACTAACTCCCAGTCTAAGCACCAGGGTGGGACAAAGGGAAAGGAAAGGAGGTAGAGGGAGGTATAGCTGTTGAGAGGAGGAGTTTCAGGACTTCTCTGTGAACTATCAAGGCCATTCTTGGGCACAGAGGTGGCAAGGTAGGGTGCAGCATCATCCTCATATCATAACAGATGCTTCTGTAATTAATTTATTACTCCTTAAAATCAAGATGCAGCAGCTGGCAGAACCCTAGAGGGACCTTTGCAGTCCTGCAGTGTGACCTGTATCTCAGGCTGCCTCACAGGGGTGGCTCTCAGTGCTTGGTTTGTCCTCATTCCACCAGCCATTGCTATGGAAAGTCTTTCTAGCATTCAGCCTGCATGGACTGTATGGAGATCCCAGGGAGGAAAGAAAAAGATCCAGTGAAAAATTACTCCTAGATCTGTGACAAAAATTTATCATTCCTACTAAAACCAGAATTTCACAACCCACTCAGGAACCAGTACTAAGAACACTTTTAATCCTGTTACAAAAGACAACTCAAAACCCCTCTTAGACCACATCAGGAAGGAAAGACATGATATCATCTTGATCTCAGCTTATAAAAGCCTTTGCCAAGGTGGCAGGAACCAAGGAGCAAGTCTGGAGATCATTACAGGGGTGCCAAGATGCAAAATTATAAGGTGTTAGTGTTCATTTGTGTCCTGTAAGCATTTATTGTTTGAGGAATGATCTGTGTAGAGCTAAGAGTTGGAAATGGTTATTTTTTTATTATTATTGTGCTTAACCTCTTCTTTCTCTAATCCACCTTCAGGTATCTCCATGCCTATACCTGTCTTTGGACTACAAGATGACTCCAAAGTGTTTAAGAAAGACAGCTGCTTACTTGCAGATGACAATTTTGTCCTAATAGGCTCTTTTGTGGCATTCTTCATCCCTCTAACTATCATGGTGGTCACCTACTTTTTAACCATCAAGTCGCTGCAGAAGGAAGCCATGCTATGCGTGAATGACATTGGCCCAAAGACCAAGTTTGCCTCATTTAGCTTCCTCCCCCAGAGCTCCCTCTCCTCAGAGAAACTCTTCCAACGCTCTCTGAACAGAGATGTGGGGACTTCTGGGAGGAGAACCATGCAATCCATCAGCAACGAGCAGAAGGCCTCCAAGGTCCTGGGCATCGTCTTCTTTCTCTTCGTCGTGATGTGGTGCCCGTTCTTCATCACCAACGTCATGGCCGTGATCTGCAAGGAGTCCTGCAACCAAGAAGTCATTGGGGAACTCCTGAACGTGTTTGTTTGGATTGGGTACCTTTCTTCAGCCATCAACCCCCTCGTCTACACGTTGTTCAACAAAACCTACCGCTCAGCTTTCTCCCGTTACATTCAGTGCCGCTACAAGGAGGAGAAGAAACCTTTCCAGCTCATTTTAGTGAACACTATCCCTGCACTGGCATACAATTCCAGCCAGCTCCAGCTAGCCCAGATGAAGAGTTTGAAGAAAGAAGCAAAAATGATGGCCACCATAGGGATACATCATTTAGATGGTACCTCCAAGGGAAGCATCAGCCCCTCAACGGAAAAGGTCAGCGGCGTGTGATGCTTGGCAGCTGCCAGGACAACCACCACGTGTAGGCTGAAAATTTCACCTGCCTACAGGGGAGAGCTACAGGGGAAAAGCTCTGATGGCTTAAGAAAATCAGCCCTGTTCAAGAGACCCTCCAACAACATCACTTACACCTCATGTTATCCTGTGGATGAAAAGCAGGGTTGAAATGGTATCAAACGTGCAATTTTTTTCATACAGTACTTTGGCTGTTTTAAGCACAGGCTTTATTAAACTTATTTTTTTAATATTCTAGAGGATATATTTCTTAAAGAAACAAACAAGAAAATGCAATTTCTGGTCTAATAAGATGGGCTGTGAAGAAACCTACACATTTCTTTTCTCTTGGCAAATGAAAGCTAAGCTGTCCTTTGATGTCCTCGCAGAGCAGGCTCCAGCTCGTTTGTCTTGCTACAAAGGAATTTTGTTATCATCAACTGAATGAGCACTTTATGGAATTTTAAATAAAATGATGATTAATTTACTAATATATATTTAAAATAAATTTTAAAGCATTAAAAGAAAACTCTATTAAAGTCTGTATAGGTGAATTATACGGACAGTCTGGTAACAGGTTTTTATGGCTGGTTTTTTTCCTTCCATTCTGAAATGTTACTGGGCTTTTCTGCCATTCGTTCTGTAGTTCTAATTAGCAGTCTTCAAAGGTAAATTATACTTGAATGATCCTTTGTTTCCGTTCTCAACCTTTATTTCATGTGCTTGTTTCCATTCCCAAATTTTCTTCTGTTCTGCTTAAAACTTGAAAGCAATTTTTTTTTCAATAATTATTGGGCAGGATTCCCTGCTCCTTCCTGCT
>NW_008622559.1:0-6047 GCF_000691845.1 Merops nubicus | reverse complement strand
TCCTGCTGATGTTGAGAAGGATGTGAAGTGAGAGAAGAGTGAAAAACCAGGCACAACGTTGCTAAATAATTTCAGGAACGATTCCACAACCAACAGAACTGGATTTAAGTAACATAAGTGGATATTTTGCATGAGCAAATCCTTCAGTAAAAGGTTGCTGCAGATCCTCTCTCAGCGTTTCTCCTCGGTTAAAAAGGCCGTTAGGGAAGTGTCCTTCTGGTTTTGTTTTAGGGCTGGTAGAGCCAGATTTATTAGAAAACTGTTACTTGCTCAGAATTTTCCCTAGTTTTGCTGTCACTGTGGATTGCTCAGGAACAGAAGGTAGCTTGCACTATTAGGACTCAGCCTTAATGAAATATGTACAGGCAAATGGGACCCACTTGAAAAATGACAGGACTTAGAAGCAACACTGTATTTCACCTGACCAGCTCCCAGGGCAGAATCCATGACATAAAGAACAGCAAATACATTGCTGGACAGAAATGCCCAGTCATGAAACTCTTTCCTTTTGGGCTCTGTAGATGAGTTCACTGAAGCCAGTGGGGCTCTGCTGGGCAGCAGAAATAGAAACGTTGCGTCCACCAGCAAAGCCTAAAGCCAAGAATTTGATTTGTTCCATAAATTTGGCAGCCCCAGTCCTCACAATCAGAATGTGTTCCAGTTTCAGGTCCTGTCCACTCTGAAAAAAACCCACTGCCTACCCAGAAGTCAAACTCCAATGCCTTCATCAGGCCTCCTCCTGAAGTTGTTCAGTTTTCACAGACCAATTAAATTTCCACTAAGGCAAAGAAAGAGACAGAGAGCAACTGAATCTGATTCTAGCCTACCAGCTGGGGGTCTTTGGAAGAAGAAGACTTTTAGCTTCAAATACCAATCTGCTGTAGAAGAGGACTTAAAACTCAACTGGGTATTTGGGTGACTTCCAAGAAACTGCTTTTACTGTTCTCTTTCCAGTATGATAATTAAACCTGCCAGTTTTATGAGCTGTTTCCTCCAGTGTGGGACAGATGAAAGCCACCGTGCCCAGGTCACACAGGAGCTCTTCTCACCTGGGTGTAGGTGTCATGCTCTAGGTCACTGCAGTGATGCCATGCATGTCATCTGTTGGCTCATGGCCATTCATTGTTTTCCAAAAAACCCCCTGGGAATTCAGGATCACCTGATAATGCAGGTGCTGTAAGTGCTGTGCTTGCTGAGGGGATTTATATGTTGCCCTGGCTCTGGTGACAGTTGATCACCACAACCAAACTGAGCAACTTCAACAGAAGGAAAAATGAACTCGCTGCACACCCCCTACACACTCCCTGTCCACCCCACACAGGCACAGGAGGGATTTCAGGGGGAATCTGGTACAGACAGCTGAGCACGAGGACCACCATGGTAGCAGGTGGGAGCAGTGAGTTCCCATTCTTTCCTGACAAGTTTGATATAGGTCTTACATCAGGGATATTTTGCTAAGGACAATGACAGACTTGTACCATGCAGGCCAGTCAGGTAAGGGATGAAGCACTGCTGGAGTGATCCAGAGCATGCCATGAACCAGGAGATTCAGGTACCACCTGATGTCCAGATACCTCCACACATCTGAAGGGATGGTTTTGAGGAGTCCCCCTTGGGAATGGACACCCCAGGGATGAAGTAAGCAGTAATAAAACCAAAGATCTTTCATGAGTAGAGGTCTGAGGCTCAGGATCTGCCATCAAACCACATTGCCTTCATCTGATGACTACTGACACAGGATCAAAGGTCTCTAACCCTGCCTGTGAGGGGAAAGGGAATGCTTCCACCAAGGGAGGGAATCAACATGGTTTGTGCCATTTCTGTTCACCTTGATGCAAATGTCCCTGGCCTTGCAAGAGGTAGGAGCAGACAGAATGAACAGCTTGGGTCCTGCTGCCAGCCCGTGCCAGGGAACAGAGCCTGGTGCTTATTGTACCACGTCTAGGGCACCCTGAAGTTCCTTCCAAAACCCCTGAGGGTCTGGCTGCTGCTCTGCACAGTCTCCTTCACCAGCTTGCACTCGACAGACTGTTACTGAGCATTTCACATGCACTGCTTTATGCTCCCTGCTCACTGTCTGCAGTTCACCCCCCTGGCAGAAGACATCAGCCCTCCCTGTTTCTCTTTCCTTTCACCTTCTGCTCCTCTTTCACCATGGCAGTTGGCTCAGGTTGCAAATGCTGACAGGGAATGTTTCACTACCAACAGAGAGAGCTTCAGTTACTCACTGGCTGCTTCATTAGAAGACTCTGAACAATGTTTTTTTTTCAGACCCTCTGTTTTGGACCTTAGAGATTTTCTTTAATTGACCTAAGAGCGTTTCTTTAATGGACCTAAGAGAGTTTTTTAATTGACAGCTGGAGGTAACACAACACTTATTTTTTCACTCAGAAGCAGGGATATCTGATGCCTGGCATTTTAATTCTGGGAGCACTTAGGTGGTTTTATTGAGTGTTTAGCAGCTTTTGCCTAAGAAGCCTCTCAAAGCCAAGAATGCACTGCAGATGAAGAGCAGTATCTGCAGCTCTTCATGGACATCTTTGATAGCTTAGGGAGACCTGATTCTGCCACCTTGCACCAAAATGTTAATAGATTTTTGTGTGGTTTGCCTTAGTGAGGATGACAGAGTCAGGGTCTGAATTTTTTCTAGCCACCACGCCAGGTCTGCAGGAGGTTGTTCATCAGCAGAGAGCAATTAATAGAGTCATTATACAGCAGACAGATGACAAAGTTCAGCTGTTTTAAACCACAATTCATAGCACTGAGCCCATGCTTGGGATGAACACTACAGTTTAATGTGACTAGAGCCTCAGAGCAACACTTCCACCTTGCAAAAAAACAAAAGTGAATGTTTTCATTATGCATCAGACTGGAATGGAAACTTTTGTACTTTTCCAGGCAAAAAAAAAGAGAAGACATTCACCCAGCCTAGCTCAGAGGTTAGGGCCTTCCCCTCTCTTCCAGGGAAAGCATGCTGAGTCAGCTTGTCAGATCCACATCCCCAAAAACCCTCTCTGCCTGAAAAATCTGTTTTCATCAACAATTTTTTCAAGTAGATCACCATTTTATGACTGATAAGACTGCATCTGAAAAATGTCCAAAGACATGAAGCTCACCACGTGTCTCCTAAGCTGGTGTGCATCCTTTCTATACTTCAGGGCAAAAAAATCTCCTCTATCTACCCCACCCAGCCAACCATGTCCTTCTGTAATTATTGCCAGATGGTGAGATGCATTCTATTTTGAATACCTATATGTTTGCTTATGTAAATACCTAGAGAAAAAAAATGTTTGCTGTATTTTGTAATGTTCCTGTAAAATGGTGTTCCAATGCTTTATTGTTTTGTCAGATCCCCCTGCTCGTAAAGCAGATTAAAAATATTTAAATGCCACCAATTGTTTTAGAAACTGGAGTTTTGTCTGAAGTATTTGGTTTAAATACTCCCATACATCCTCACAGGACAATGCCTGCTGAAAGCTAAAGTAATTTTAAATATCATGCTGGACAAAGAGAAAGAGCATGTTGCAGAATTTAACTATTTCACTAAACTGGCCCAAAATGAGCCACTGCACTCATTCTCTTTTCCTAAAGACAGCTGTCCTAATGAAAATATATATTATTTGGATAAGTACATGCAGCTTAGAATATTTCAGTCTCAGAAACAGTGCACTTTCACTAGAAATCAGTCAATGAAATTAATTTCACAAAGAAGTCGCACTAGAATATTAAAATTAATCAGCAGCCTAAATAAATTATATTCTCTAGCTAAAGAACAGCCGAGTGACAGGACCACAGTGCCATCTATTGGTAGCATCTCCTTTCCCTAAGAGCATTAACAACTCAAAATGGGTTTTGTTACCTTTTTGCTTTATGTTTTTATTTCTCTTAGAACCAAACTAAATTGATCCCACTGATCCTAGAGCAGCCCTGCTCTTCCTCACAGCTGGAATGTGCAGCAGAGTAGCATGGCTGTTAATAAGAAGATCCCTCCAAACTCTGCTCTAGTCTCAAGATTTCATCAAGCAAAATTTATGCTGTGTAGAGAAAAGCATAAGAAGTTTTTTTTTCCCCAGGACTTAGCAAATGAAGGGAAACAGATTAGTTTAGCAACAAACCTGTGAGGCACCATAGGATGAACTGTTCCAGATAAGACACCAGAAAATCCACTCAGTTTTACCTCTACAGTAGCAGACTACTGTACATAGGCTCCAGGGTATCATCATTTCTTATAGTCATTGGAAAACTCCTTGCTAGTTTTCCCTGTTTTGATATAGTTTGCACTGACTATTGAAAGAGAATTTATTTCATTTTATCCAGCTGGCAATTCAAGCCATAAAAGCAGAGATATCTGAAAAAGAAGATACTGGGTCTTCAGATTTAAGTATAAATCTGAGGACAATCCTTGGAATATGGGAAAAGCATCTTTGGAAATGTTATAGAATGCAGTGAAGTTCTTTGATATACCTGCAGCTTTGACATGTGAGACCTGACCAACAGGCACAGCAATTAAAAATGCTCCTTGATTAAATCTTGCTACGTTCAACATAATTTAATCACTCTACCACATTATCTGACCTTGACAGCAGCCCTAACAATGGCTCTGCAAACCACAATTCACTGTGTCCAAAGATATTTGACTATGCAAAAGCTTAATATTTTTTCAGTCAGATTAAAATCTTCATTTTAGTCTAAAGAAAAGGTGATAAACTCAACAGTTTTATTCAAATTCAGTGTGTCTGTCTTATATGTGTAAAGTTACTCATAGTGTTTGCCAGCCATCAGTTGGGAGTAATTGCATTCCAATTTCTTGGGCTATATCACTGTACAACCACTACAAAACAGGGGATGGTTAGAGCTGTGCTAATATCTTAATTACCAAATTCCTATCAAAATTAAAAAATAATACAAACAAAGAATTCTAGGTGGTTGTGGAGAAAACACACAGTTCAGCATGGCCAGGAGCTGTAATTTTTCAAGTGCTGGACTTGTCTGGGTTTTATCTAAGATGTACAAGGTAGTGTATTTTAAATAGGACTATTTTGGTACCCTGAGGATGAACAGAGTGTGCAGAGGATCAGACCTGGGATCTTTCTGCAGAAGAACTTTATATACAGATAGAGAATCTTTATTTTTCTCTTTTTTTTTTTTTAGAAACAAACCAAACCAAACCTGTGTTCACACTGGGGATGCTTAGGAATGATTTTATGTCAGCAGACTTCCTGACAGTCACAGGACATCTGCCTCAGAGCAAATTGTCAGTATAAAAGTAATGAAACAAAAGAGAAAACCAGGCATAATATATCTCAAAAGTGACAGTGTGGACAGTGGGGAACTGATTGCAAAGACCACACGATGCTCTGTGATGGTTTTGGAAAGGGCAGGTGACATTCAAAGGAGAAAAAGTAAGAGGACTCATTTTGGAAGGGAAAACATAAACTGGTCACTGTCTATGGCAACAAGTTCCTCCCTTTTTGTCAGTGACCTGTTCTATCAACAGTGTAGAAGATCATCTCCCTTCCTTATTGCAACTTAGATTATTTTCCTGAGCTCAAAAATAGATTTCTGAAGCCTCTGCTTTTCACAAAGATCTACTATAGTTCTGTCTTTATCTCTCTCAGTCCAGGGAGTACAATAATATGATTTTTTCTTAGCTATTGATCTCACACTGCACTCCATCTCAGCACCCAGGTCATTAATAAAGACACAAAACAGCCTAGTGCCATTCTGCCAGCTGGGCTCTGCTGCTGACAAACACCCTGGGAGCCCAGAAATTCAGCCAGTTTTCCACTCCTCTTCCTGCCCACAGTTTCCCCATCTCACTCTAAGGAGACAAGGAGACTTAGAGAAGTTGTTGCAAGGCCCTTGCTAAAGTCAAGGTACACAAATTCCCTGTTGGACAATTACAAATTGTCCATTGAGGCAGATTTCACATCAGAAGAAAATTAAGATTGGTCAGATGTGCTGTGCTCTTGGTAAATCCATGTTGGCTATTCCCAATCACCTTTTTGTTCTTTGTGTACTTGAAAAATGCCTTCCAGGAGGATTTG
>NW_008622558.1:8655-11385 GCF_000691845.1 Merops nubicus | reverse complement strand
ATGAAGGTGATGCGGGAGTGGGACGTCACCCTGCAAGTCCCGCAAAGGTCCCTGGGGGCCCAGGGGGGGACAGGGAAGACATGAGGTGCTGAGCCCCAGCAGGGAGTGGCTCAGGGACCCCAGCATCCCACTTTGCCTCCCACCAGAGCACAGGGGCTCAGGTGCAGGTGGCCGGCGACCTGCTGCCCAACTCCACCGAACGGGCTGTCACCATCTCAGGAGTGCCAGACACCATCATCCAGTGTGTGAGGCAGATCTGCGCTGTCATCCTGGAGGTACCCGCCGAGCCCTGTACCCAGCCCAGGGGGTCATGTGCTGCCCGCTTCCGCTTCTCAGGTCTTCCCATACCCAGCTAGACCTGGGCACTGGGCTCCACCTGCATGGAAGCACGTGATGCCGCTCTGCCTCGGTGGTGCTGGGGTCTGTGTGCAGCTTGCTGTGGGCACAGGGAGGCAGAGGGGGTCTGGGGGGACCTGAGGGGCTGCGGAGGCATTCAGCCTCATCTCTCATCCCCTCCACCTCCTTCCCTCCCTCTCCAGTCGCCTCCGAAGGGGGCCACCATCCCCTACCACCCTGGTCTCTCCCTGGGCACCATCCTGCTCTCTGCCAACCAGGTAAGGGGCTGCAGCACCCTCGGGGGCATGAGGTGGTGAGGGGGGCCAGCTTGTGCCAGTGAGGGGTGACTGGTGAGCTCAGGGTGGCCTCTGTGTGCTGGGGGAGTGGTCTGGGGTAGGGGTCTCCACCAGGCCCTGCAGTGATGCCCCTTCCTGTCTCCCCCAGGGCTTCTCCATGCAGGGCCAGTACAGTGGAGTCTGTCCCGCAGAGGTGAGTCTGCTGCCCTGGCAGCCCATCCTTGCTCCCATGGGCTCCTCGTTCCCGTCAGGATGGGTGCTGCCAGCGATGCCTGTCCCGGGAGGCACTGGGTGCAAGCATCAGGCCCCAGGAGGGGACCGACGACCCTCTGCTGTCACCCGTAATGCCTCCTTCCTCCTCCCGCTGCCCGGGTAGGTGACGAAGCTGCAGCAGCTGTCAGGACACACGCTGCCCTTCGCCTCTTTAGGCCACGCGCCCTCCATGGTGCCAGGTGAGCGTGTCCAGGCTGGGGGCATGGGCTGCCCCTCCTGACCCACCCATACACCTGGCCTTGATAAGGGGATTCCCATCCCCTGCACCCTCTCTGGTCCCAGCTCCCCTGGTTGGCTACCTGAGAGAGCTCTGGCACAGAGCTGCTGGAGACACCCCCCCCTTCCTTCCCCTCCCCCTTAACATCCCGGTCTCTCCCTCCAGGTCTGGACGCCAGCACCCAGAGCAGCTCCCAGGAGTTCCTGGTGCCCAACGACGTACGTGCAGGTCTTGGGGGTGGCGAGAGGGACCGCAGCTTGCCCCCACCCATGTGTCCCACCCCGCAGCCACTTCGCAGGGCTCAGCACTCCCTGCCCTACGCAGGGGAGGCTCTGCCTCGGCTGCCAGAGCTCAGGAGCAGGAGGGGCTGCTGGGGCAGAAGCAGCTGGAAGAAAAGGGAATCTGAGACATGGGACAGGGAAAGTGCTTGGCCAACACCAAGGAGGAGCCTTGGGATGTGGCAACCTAACAATGCCAGCCTGGGGGAGCTTGAGTGAGACCAAAAAGCAGGGTTTGCCCAAGGAAAGCAGTGCCCTGCCCTCTCGATGCCTGCCTCGGCTTCTCCACTCCTCCCAAGCGTAGAGGATGGCTGGGGTGAGCCCCTGGGAGCTCCCTGCTCAGCCTGGCTCCTCTGGCTGCTCCCAGCTCACCCTGGTTCCTGCCCCTCCAGCTCATCGGCTGCATCATCGGCCGGCACGGCAGCAAGATCAGTGAGATCCGGCAGATGTCAGGGGCCCACATCAAGATCGGGAACCAGACCGAGGGCTCCAGTGAGCGGCACGTGACCATCACGGGGTCCCCTGTCAGCATCACCCTGGCTCAGTACCTCATCACAGCCTGGTAGGTGCCAGCCTGGGGGACACACACACTGGCTGCTACCAAGGGCTCTCACCTCCCCAGCACCTGAACGTGGCTTTTGGGGGACACCCTCACTCCAGCATCCTCAGGAAGCATAAGCTGGGTGGTACTTTGAGGTCCTTAGATGGTGGGTGCGGCACCTGAGACTCTGTGGGGTTTGAGCCCAAGCTTTTTAGCCTTCCCCAGCAGGATGCCCAGGATGTACCATGCAGATCTGTGCCAGAAGGGATGGTGCGTGCAGTCCCTGCACCCTAAGACGGGCAGGTTAGGTTGGGGCAGAGGACCCCATGATGGTCTCTGTGGTCCTCACCACCCTATCCTTCTCCCTCTCTTCCTCAGCTTAGAGACAGCCAAATCTACCTCCCAGGCAGCGCCAGGCCCTGGCTCCATGGACCTCAGCGTGGGCTTCTCCCAGCCCCTCACCCCAGGCTCCAGCGCAGCGCTGCCTGCCATCGCCCCAGCTCCCCCGGCCCTGCTGGGCACCCCCTATGCCATCTCCCTCTCCAACTTCATCGGCCTGAAGCCGGTGTCCTTCCTGGCACTGTCCCCCTCCTCCATGGCGGGGCCCAACGGTGGGACCGCCACGACCAAGATCTCAGCGGCCAACGGCACCAAGAAAGCCGATCGGCAGAAGTTCTCACCCTACTGAGCCCCGTTGGCGGGTGGGTGAGGAGGTCCGGGGTGCCACCTAGTGCCAGGGACACCTCCCCGCTGCCCGCCTGTCCCCCAGATTCTGCCGGGCACCACGTG
>NW_008622558.1:0-8533 GCF_000691845.1 Merops nubicus | reverse complement strand
CAGCGCCTGCCGGGCACCCCGTGCCCACGGTGCAGCCCCTTGCCCCCACCCCAGGGGAGGGAAGGGTCTTCCCAGCAGTGATGCCTGCTGGAGGAAAGGGCTGCCTGCTGCCCATCCTGGCAGAGCTGTGCCCCTCTCCCCGATTTTCCTGCACGGGGACCACGGGCCCTTGTCCTGGGTGGGGGGGCTGTCCCTGACAGCCATGGGTCCTTCCTCCCAGTGCCCTGTGCCGCTGTGGGACCCCCAGATCCTGCCCGTCTCCCTGCTCCCCCTGCTGTCCCACTCCTGCCCATGCAAAAGCGGGGTCCTGCCGGATGAGGGGCTGTCTGGCTTCTCTGGGGGTCCTCCTTCCCCTCGCACTGGTGAGGGACCCTCCCTGGGGCAGTCACCCCCCAGCAACCCCATCCAAGAGCCGGTCCCTGCTGGCTTGGAAGTGCTGTATATATAAGTATATTTTTTCCTCCTTTGTAACTTATCAATGGTTTAATAAAAAGATAAAATTTACAAGAAAATAAAAATCTATACCCCCCCACCCTGGGTAGAGACACACACACGTACACACATACACACACACACACCAATGGCCGCCCCAGCCTCTAGGGATACAGGGTGGTGGCTGGAGGGGCATCCCTGTGGTCAGGGGTGCTGGCCCTCAGCCCCAATCTCTCTGGGGGTCTTCCCAGAGCCCCTTCCCTTTCCATGGGACAGTTTGAGAGGCCAAAGTCAGTTCTCTCCCAGTACCTCCCCCATTTTACTGGGGCAGGAGCATCTCTATCCCTGGGATCTTTGTGGATGGGATGGCTGTTGGGGACTCCCCAACAGGGTCCGGTCTCCCTTCTTGCACTTGAGACTCCCTGGGAGAGTCCCCAGGCCCTACAGAAGCAACAAGAACAAAGGGGAACTGCAGCTCCCGGTCCCCTCCGGCTGCCACTGCCCAGGGAAGCTCCACATGCACCCCCCCACCCTGTGCCACCACATCCACCCCAGAGCACCCCTGGCCGGCAGCCCAGTTCAGCTGGCATGTGGCACTGCTGGCTGGGCTTCAGCTGGCCAGCTGTGTCCATAAACAGTGCAGCACAGACCCCCGGGCAGGCAGCAATCCCCCTGGAGGGACAGACCCTGCCAGCTGGGTGGGCAGAGGGCACGGCCAGGCATGGCCATGCCAGCAGGACAGACAGACGTGGCCAGAGCCAGCCCCGCAGGGCCTGTTCCCCCCAGTAAGTACCGCGGGTGAGGGGAGCTCCTCCCCACAGATGTCAGGTTGGGGTTAAACAGCCAAGGGTGGAGGGCTTCGCACTTGGCGATCCAGGCTCAGCAGGGTGCCCTGGGGTCCGGGTGTTACTGGTGTTAGTAGTGTTAGCTGGGCTATTGCTCCTGGGTAGGGTGCAAGGGACACCCACTCTTCCCCAGTGGCCATGAGTGGTCCCAGCAGGGTGACAGAGATGGAGATGCCCCCATGGAGGAGCCACTTGGCATCCTGTGTCCCAGGGAGAGCCCATCCATGCAACTAGGCTGTGCTGGTGGAGCCAGAGACAAGCCCAGACTGCAGAAAGGAGATGAAGCTTCCCCACATCTGCTGCCATCTACCAGGCAGAGAAACTGCCATGAGCTCAGTGAAGAGGCAAAACCTGAACAAGGACCCTTCCAAATCCAAAAGTCTGGCTCCAAGCAGGTCCAGTGGGTCCCTAGCAGGTGCCCTACTCACCCTTCTGCTTGGCACAGTGGGACAGGGCCACCTGCTTCTCAGCTGCCCTCCTCAGGAACTTGACCTGGGATGGGGAAGCCCACTTTGGTCTGGTCCAGCCTGTTCCTGGGGCTGGGGCTAATGCAGCTGGCATGGGTCTCCAGCGTGCAAGTTGCTCTCTGGAGGAACTGCAAGAAGTTTCCCTGGACAGAAGCCTCCAAGACGGAAAGACAGATCTCCTGGCCGAGCGGACGGTTGAGACAGCTGCGCCGGAGCCGGGCCAGCTCCTCCCGGATCTGGCGGTTCAAGAGCCCATAGAAGAAGGGATTGATGGCAAAGGAGGAGTAGGCAATCCAAGTGACCGTCATCTCCCCGTGCCCACCGCTCACCATGCCAGCGGCGACAGAGGAGTGCAAGTGAAAGGCAAAGAAGGGCAGCCAGCAGCACAAGAATTGTCCCACTATGAGGACCAAAGTGAGGATGGCCTTGTTGCTTCCCAGAAACCGCTCCAGTATCAGTCTGGGCAGCGGCAGGTTCCTGGAGGTGACGGTGGTCACTTGGCTGGCGATGGAGTTGGATTGGTGTCTCGGCGCCACGGCCTGTGCCGGTGGCACGTGCTGCAGGGATGCCATCCGCGCCACACGGTAGACTCTGCAGTAGACAGCAAAGATGACGATGGTGGGCAGAACAAAGCAGACGATGCTGAAGATGATCACAAAAACCTCCTTGTGGGCCCCAGGGCTCCAGTAGACGGTGCAGCGGCTGGCGCTGGTGGCCCCGTTGCCTTGAGGCCAGCCCACTAGTGCCAAGACAGTGATGAGAACAGACTTGACCCAAATGAAAATCACGCCGGCCACTGCCAGCCTGATGGTCATCTTGACCTCATACCTCATGGGGTGGACAATGTAGTAGTACCGCTCCACGCTGATGATGGAGATGGTGAGGATCGAGGCACTGATGAAGCAGATGTTCAGGAATATCAAGGCCTGGCACTCGGGAATGCTGTAGATCACCCTGTTGAAGCAGGAGGAGCTGGAGATGATTCCCAGAGGCATGAGGAAAATGGCAGAGAGGAGGTCGACCACGCAGAGGTGGCAGACAAAGATGAACTTCCTGAGAAGAGGGGTTTTGAGGATGACGACCATCACCACAATGTTGGCCACCAGGGCGATGAAGGTGAGCAGGACCATGCAGAAGAGGCCCACCACCTCCTGGGCAACAGACAGCTCGGGGACCGAGAGTGGCTCTAGGCTGTCCGTGGTGTTCAGCCCTGTTCGGCTTGCCATCCCCCCGGGGGGGCTAAGCCAGCAGCTCTGGTGCCTGGGCAGCAAGGGCTCTTCTCCTGCATCCCTTAGAGGGAAAGCCCACCGCAACCATGGCCGCTGTCTTCTCCTTGCCTGTTGAGGAGGCGAGCAGGACATGGAGGAGAAGAACCAAAATGAAGAAGATTCATAGAGAAACCCAAAGAAGACCTGAACCCCTCTGAGATGCTGGAGCAGAGAGAGGTGCCCGGTGAGGTCGCAGCACCTTGCCTACCGTACAGCTGGCATCTGGGCTGTCCCAAACCTGGCCAGGGATGGCCCTGCCGGGACCCACGGGCACTCGTGCCAGGGTGAGCCCAGGTTCCCCTGCCCCGACCACGCCAGCGAGCCCCGAGAAGGGACAGCACAAACCCATCCACTCCAGCCCTGCTCCTCGGTCTGGCCACGGGGGACCCTGGGGTGGGCGGTGGGAAGCCGACGCACCTTCGCTCCTGGGGGGTGGGTGTTGCTCTCCTCCTGGCCGAGGGTCCCTCTCGCCGCACCAGGCTGCGCTCCCCGTGCCCGTCACCCGCCCATCATCCTGTTTGCCCGCAGCCCGGCTGTGGATGGCACCAGCTGTCACTCCCGGCAGCGCTGGCACTCGTGGAGTTCCCACAGGGACAGCTGCTGGGTCCTAGCAGCCGGCGGGGGGTTGAGAAGGGGGAGTAGGGTCCCTGAGCCCTGTGCCCACCCGGCCATCTGCCACAGCAGGCCCACTCCTTCCTCTGGCACAGCTCAGCCCTGAGGTCCCCACGGCATGGGGCACGCACTCACGGGCAGGTCTGCGGCATCTCCTCCCCCCATCTGAGGGGCATTGGGGTAACACAGCCGGGAGCTGTCCTTCCCTGGCACCCCAGGGACCTGCACAAGTGCTCGAGGGCACATGCTAATGGGAAGAGGGGCTTGGCACAGGTGCCAGTCTGGGGCATGGCACCTACCATGGCACCAGAGGGAGGGCAGGTGCTTGCTCTCCGGATGGATGGATGGATGGATGGATGGATGGATGGATGGATGGACGGACGAACAAATGAGCTCTTCCATGCCCATGCAGGGCAGTACAACTTGTTCATCATCTGTAGCTCTGCTGCTGTGGTGGGTGGGCATGAGCCATGTGTCTTGCTAAGGTGACAAGGTCACCTGGCTTACAAAGCCACCAGCTTTCACCTGAAGGGTGTGTAGTGGTTTGGTGTAGTACAGGACGAATTCTGTTCAGTGATTTTACTCTTCAGCTAAAGCTCTCCTAACTAACTGTACTTGCTGACCTTAACAGCAGATTTTCACAGACAGTCTGTTTCTAGCAGTGATAACACTCCGTGTTCAGAGTTGCCACGAAGGACTAGTGTGCAGACCAAGGTCGCTGCTAAATCTTGTGTACCACACGGAGGGGGACAGAAAGTAAAGCCCTACCTGGAGGGAGGAGTGGATAGGACAAGTGACCCTAAGTTGCCCAGTGGGGTATTCCATCCCATATCTGTCATATTCAGTATAGAGCTGAGGGATCACAAGGGTCAAGCCCCTTCTTTTTGTCTGCTCCTTCAACAGCCAGCACCCAAGGAGGACTCCATCCATCCTGCCTTTGATCCCGAGCCCTGTGTTCCTGAATCCAGTCCCAGAATCCAGCTCCTGTACCCAGTTACTTTTCCGCGGGGCTTGCAGCCCTGCCGGGGGTGACAGTGACATATTGCCATCGGGGGGAGTTTGGTTTGATACTGGTTTTGTTTATATTCATACATATTCCATATTATTATTATTATTAGTAGTAGTAGTAGTAGTATTTTCACTAAAGCTGTTTTACTTTCCTTTTCTAAATGGTATGTCTCTCTGCCTTATTCCCTTTCTGTTCCTCTTTTGGGGGAGAGAGGCTAACAGAAAGCATCTGTTACAGGTCTGGGGGCGGCCTCAACCCTAAACCGTGACAGGTTACCAGCACCAGATGGCCACAGCAGGCTGCAGCCCCTTCAGAGCCACTCTCTGCCATCCCTGCAGGGACCCCCCGCCCCCTTCCCTGCTCCGCACCCGCGTCAGCAGGCAGGAGAGTGCTGGCATCACTCGGTACAGGGCACCAGGTTTTTATTCATGGTCAAAGCAAGCTCTGTCCCTGTGCCAGCCTGCCCCTTGCCAAGAGCCAGGTGGGGTGACCAGCGAGTCTGAACCACTGTGCTCTGGGCTAGTGAGCATCACCAGCTGGCACTGGGACGGAGCTGTAGGGTGCTCGGGCACCCTCAGAAGTGGAGCTGGACAAGGTAGCGGATCCGGCACTGGCTTTCCTGGTAGACGAGGTACTCACTCTGGCTGAAGGAGGAGTCTTTGTAGGCGGGCATGGGGATGGGCTTGCCCTGGCACACCAGCACCTTCTTGCCATCCAGCAGCACCTCCGCATCCTGTGCGGGGTCTGAGCAAGCACCGCCACATCAAGCCCAAGATCTGGCCTCTCTTCCCCCCACCCCATGCCCACCTAGCCCGTCCTGCCCCAGGCTCACCCGGCTCTGTCCGGCCACAGGCCAGGACACTGTCATAGCCGGCGGGTGGCTGACACAGCGTGGGGTCATCACGGGTGATGCGGTAGGGCTTGCCCAGGGCCACCTCCGTCAGGAACATGACGCCAACCTTCTCAGAGGTGCAGCCCACTGCCGTGTGAGAAGAGGATGGGAGTGACGGCACCAGCCCTGGTATTCCCATCTGCTTGTGCCCAGGCCACTACGACACACAGGGGCCAGATGCCGTGGCAGGAAAGGGGCTTGGGGTGCCCACAGCCGCCTGGCAGGAGATATGCGAAGGTAGCTGAGCTCACATAGACCCTGCCCGTCCCAGGATTCTCACCGTAGCAAGCCGACTTGCTGTTCTCAGAGGCAAAGTAGATGCCCTTGCCCACGCGCCCGCCGGAGTGGGGCATGATGCGCAGCCCGCTCTTCAGGATGGCCGCGATCACCGCCACGTTGGTGCCATGCCACAGCAGGCGCCGGTGCTCCACGATGTCATGGGCTTTGAAGCGCTCGTCCTGGAGAGATGCAGAGGTAAGGGCCACCCGCGGAGGAAGACGTGGGTGCTCTGGGGTGGGGAATTGCCAGCCAACCCCCCCAGGCCAACCCCAGTGCCAGGCTGGAGGGGCAGGGGGGCAGGTGCCTGTGTGTCCCTGTCCAGCTGGGCTGAAGTCTTCCATGGGTGGGAGAGACCTGTCTGGGGTGCCGCCAGGGCTTTCCCACTCATCTCCTTCTCACCTCGCCATCTCGGGCCACCTGCCAGATGTTGAGGATGCGCAGGTTGCACCCGGTCTGCATCACATAGTTTTGGATCAGCTGGCCAGGAGGGAGACAGGAAAGTGGTGTTGCTGCATGCAGCCACCCCAGCAATGCCCACGGTTTCCATGGGACAGTGTGGACATCTGGGTCACCTGCAAGCCTGGCGTGATTGCTCCCCATCATGGGGTACTGTGGCACAAGCGGTACCTGGTACTCCCGGGAAGTCGGGTCCAGCAGGGAGAGCTGGCAGCAGAGCAGGGCGTAATCCTGATCCAACGGATGGGCAACTTCCTCCTCCTCCTCCTCCTCCTTCACGTTCTGCGCCTGCAGGCTCTGCGCCACCTCGATGTCGGCCAGCACCTGGCAGGCGCAGAGCGGGGACATCGTATCCGCTGCAGCTGGGCACCATGCTGGGGGCACCAGCGCAAGCCCTGCCTCCTGCCAGCACTTCCCTGCCCCACGGGCGGGAGACCCCCTCGGGGAGGGATGCCACCCACTGGCTGCCCTGGCGTCTCACCAGCAGCATGTCCTTCTTGGCACGCAGCAGGTCAGGGGAGTTGATGGGGGGTGGCCGTGACCTCCCAAAGTTATGGGGGATGATGGTGTAGAAGCGAGAGGAGAGGTCCTCCAGGCAGGTGGCCTGAGGGGGCCACTCCTGCAGCGCAGCTTCCAGCTCCTCCAGTGCCTCAAAGCCCCTCGCAATCTGCTGCTTGCTCAGCTTCCCCAGTGGCATCTTCTTCACATCTGGCCGGGGGCACAGGGGAGGGCGTGGGTGAGCCCATCTGCCCCACTTGCCCCACAGCTCCTTCCAAGGACCTCTGGCATTCACCACAGGCACGTGTGGACACCCAGCATGGAGGGTCTGCAGTCCCACCAGGTACCAGGCAATCAGCGAGGATGCTCTAAAATCCACTCACACCTCTGCTGCACTCCCCTCTCCACCTGCACCCCCAGCTGCAGCCCCCAGACCCACGTTGTGCCACCCATCACCTCCTACCGATGTTCATGGTCTGCATGGCATCCCGGAACATGTCGCTGCTGAAGATGAGGGACACCAGGTCCTGTGTGGCTTTGTCCAAGGTGCAGGGCAGCACCCGTTGCTTGCAGACCTTGTCCCCATCCACACCATTCACCTGCAGACCCCCACCATCACCACACCACCTGTGAGCCTGCAGGAGGCTCTGGGGACATGGCATCAGGGCTGCCAGTCTCAGTAGAGAGAGCTTGGCCACCAGGCAGAAGATGGGATATTTGGATCACCCCACCACAGTGACACCTCAGCTGTCCAGCACACTCACCCTGAGGGCGACCTCCACCTCCTGCCCGGCTCCTGGCTGCACCTCGATGAGCGTGTACTTCCCTGGCTGGGCAACGAAGTTCTCCCTTGCTGCCCAGCTGTTCTTAGTCTTCTCCCGAAACTTCTTCTCAAAGTCCTTCTTGGCAGTCTCCAGGGAGGTGGAGGGCATGAGCTTGGACTGGCCCACCTCCCCCTGGCAGCGGACGGTGGTGGTCAGGACCGCCAGCAAGGGACGGGGAGCACTGGGCTCAACCCCAACCCTCGGGGTTCCCGCGGCAGGGTGGGGATGGCCGTGGTGGGGAGGACGAGTGGTGCTGGGGTGGACTCACCACGCGGCCCCAGCGGCTCCATACGCTGTAGGCACCATCATGCTCAAGGAGTTGGATGATGTAGAACTTGTTGTTGTTGGCACCAATGTTGGTCTGGTTTAGGATGCAGTCATAGTCCTCGTAGACCTACAGTGAGCAGCACGGCCAGGGCTGGCACCTGGGCAGCCTTTGGGGATTGCAGGGGGGGAACATGGAGCTGTCCCAGTGGATCCCAGGGGAGTCTGCAAGGAAAACTGGGGCTGCCCCTTGTGTCAGCAGGGCGGAGACTGGCCAGGCACAGCCCGACCCCCCAACCCACCTGCCCCTCAGCCTCGCTGGGTAGCCGGCTTTACTCTCACCTGGGGGCCGGGTGCCGTGCTCAGGGGGCACAGCCCATCGATGGTGGCGGGCGGCTTCTCCCTTGGGGCAGTTTTCAGGGCTGCCAAGGTGGAGCTCCAGGCATCCTCCTCCTCTCCCCCCTTCGCTTTCTTGCCCCCGCCATCCGGCTGCTTTGGGGGGGGCGCGTGGCGCTTGGGGGCCATGGCGGAGCCACCCCCACGGGGCCAGCGCAGCGCGAGTCCCTCAGAAGATTCCCTGAGGGTGACAGAGCAGGCAGCGAGCGACGGCGGGCTGTCCCTCCCGGCAGGGCCGGCTGGGCTCTACCTCCTTCCCTGCGCCTCCGGCACATGGCCGGGCTGGAGGAG
>NW_008622557.1:9651-50714 GCF_000691845.1 Merops nubicus | reverse complement strand
GTGAGGTTTCTGTGGGGTTCATGCCTGTCCTGGTTTGTCTTGTGTTTTTTTCAGAGTTTTTTTTTTTTTTCGAACTCAAATGGGTGATGAAAAGGATTCTTGGAAAGTGAAAACTTTAGATGAAATTCTTCAGGAAAAAAAACGAAGGAAGGAGCAGGAAGAGAAGGCAGAGATAAAACGTATGAAAAATGTAAGTTACTGTTTGGTATATAAACATTTCTGATGGCACCTGAGGAGCTTCAGTGCCTGTGGCCTCATTGCCTGGTGAGAACGAGGCCTCTTCCCCTGTCAGCAGAATTACTCTGTGTGTTCACTAATTCTAAAGTTTAACAAAAATATGATGCTTTTCTAAGATCTTGTTGTCCTTATGTTTGTATATTGTGCTTTGTTTTATAGCTACTGGTTAGAAAAGGTAAAGAAATTCCTATGATTGCTGTTCAAGTAACAAGCTTTCAAAGATCTTATAGAAGAAAGGGTTTAAGTAATTGTTTCTGAATAGATTTTACATCACTATTTGGTTTTGTACAATATCCACAAAATAACATTCTTTTGGAAAAAAATCACAATAGTGCAATTCTCCTTAATCACACTACGTTAATCACTAATGTAATTAGTTTTAATTACATGGAGCTTACAGCAGTTCAGCTATAATTGGAAGCAAACTGCATTCCTCTGCTTACAGCGAGGACACATCTGCTTCATAAGTCAGTGTACGGTACTGGTGTGACCAGCTGAGAAGGCTTTTCAGCCAGAAATGAGTATTATTTACTTTGTTTTCATTTTGTGACATAACAGTCCATTGCAGTTGGGTTTTTCTGGTGTTCCCCTTGCAGTCAGATGACAGGGATTCAAAGCGGGACTCTCTGGAAGAGGGGGAGCTGAGGGATCATCGGATGGAAATAACAATCAGAAATTCACCTTACAGGAGAGAAGACTCTATGGAAGACAGGTAAGAATAAAAAGAATAAGGTTATTTTAGGAAGAGTTGCTCAAATTAGCCTTTAGAATTACTGGTCCAGAGGTATTACAGAAATGAACTTTAATATAAATTAATGAAGTAGAAATAAAATCGTTTTTTTCAAAATGGAGAAAGGAGGAAGTAACACACAGTTCCACGTAACCTTCCCCAGTTTATTAATTTCTCCTGTGTTTTAGAGGTGAAGAAGATGATTCCTTGGCTATTAAACCCCCACAGCAGATGTCACGGAAGGAGAAAACCCATCACAGGAAGGACGAGAAGAGGAAAGAGAAGCGGCGACATCGCAGCCACTCAGCAGAAGGTGGTAACTGCTGCACCTGGGCACATCCTGGCAGCTGCCCCGGGGGGAACTGAGCTGGCACACTGTGGGGTGGAAATAACAGTTACTGCAAACTGGAGGAAACGTGTCAGGTGGATAAGACAAAGGAGTTTAAACGTGTGTTATTTCTTCAGTTACGTTGAATGCCCTTATGGCAATGACAGGGGTATGTATGTGTTTTCAGAGGACAGCAATCACTTTGGGACAGGAATATAAAACCTACTTTTACACTTTGGAGTCTGTTAAACTTCTTTCTGGCTTTGCTGAGTGAGTGGGCTGAGCTATGATCTGTATACCTGACTATAAAGGAAAAAATACCCTTTCTAGAAACATTTATGTTCTATTCCTGCTACTACCAGGCTTTTCCTGTTTTTAATGGAAGCATTTGTGCAAGATGTTACACTTTTATTTTTCCAACACGCCTTCAGCTCAGGATTTTTCCATTAAGAAAATAACAAGAGTACATGAAAAGAGGTCACCACAAGTTTCATCCTTTCTAGTTTTGCTTTTTAAAAAATAGGAGCGCTAAATATTTTGACTAGTAACACTCCAAAATTGATTTCTGTTTGTTTAGGGAAACATGCCAGAGTGAAAGAGAAAGAACGGGAGCATGAGCGTAGGAAGAGGCATAGAGAAGAGCAGGATAAAGCCCGTCGTGAGTGGGAGAGACAGAAACGGAGAGAAATGGCAAGGGAGCATTCCAGGAGGGAGAGGTACACCCGTCCCTCCCTCCCTTGTGGCAAACCAACAAAGAGATTACACCTTTCTCCTCTACCTCTAACCTTTCGTTGTTTTGAAATGACAAAAAAAACTCAGAGCAAAAACTTGTAAGGTGTGATGGCAGTGCTGTGTTCTGTGGATGTGTTGTCTGATGAAATATCTCCTTGGCTTTGATTACCTTTAGAAGTGGCTTTGTTGCAACAGATGTTTCAAGGTCAATTTGTTGCCAGTGTTTTGCTATGATGAAAAAAAAAAAATTAAGCAGATTGGCATAGTATTAGGGAGTTTATTAACTGAACTTGTTTATTCTTGTGTAAATCCTGGTGAGGGGGCAGAAGATTGTTTTAGAGCTCCTGGTCTTTGTCTTTGAAACACTGTTTTTAAAGGAGCAGCTGAAAAGCTGGGTCTGTTTTTGCCTGCCCTGCAATCAGTGGGATTGCTGCTAACGAAACTGAATGGCCCTGTAGTCAGTCCCAGCTGAGCAGCTGTTCTTTACTTGATAAGCTGTGAACCTAACAAAAATATTTATTTTCTTAGAGATCGTCTGGAGCAACTGGAGCGAGAACGAGAGAGGAAAATCAGAGAGCAGCAAAAAGAGCAAAGGGAGCAGAAAGAGCGAGAGAGGCGAGCTGAGGAGAGGCGTAAGGAGAGGGAGGCCAGGAGGGAAGGTAACTGTCTCTGCAGAAATGCTGTCTGGGCCTCCTGTCTGCTGAGAGTGGTGGCACAGGGCTTTAGAAGGCGTTTGGTTCTTGGGTCAGTGCCAGGGATTAAAAAAAACTAAAGCACAGGAGCCTTCTGCAAGGGGGAGGGGAATCTGTTGAATTCTATATGGGGAAATGAAGCAATTCAACTGCCTTAATGTCACAGCATATTGATTAGCAAGTTGTCTTCTGCCTCTCTGTTAGTCTGGTTTCCTACAGAAGCAGCTTTGTGTAGCTGGCACTGTCTCTGTGTGTGCATGTGTGCCCGTCGTGATCCCAGTCGCTTCTGAGCTCTGGCTGAGTCTAACTCAATTTAACAGAGATTGAAGTCTCAGAATGAAGTGTTTTAAGGATTTGGGGGAATAAATTGCTGAGGCAGGGAGAGAGATCATGCAAGTACTCTCCAACCATGGAAAAGGCTGTAGTGGGAGTCAAGTGGGGAAGATCTGGTAGCCAAGCAGTTCAACTTGTACACCCGAACCCTCACTTGGCATAACATGTCAGATCCTTGCAATCTAAGCTCATCATTGTTGATTAGAGGGTTGTTCTTTGTCCCAGCTGTCAGAGGTAAAAAACAGAGCCCATTCCTGTGATCAAGTGATGAGGATTGTTCAAGAGTAGCAGAAGCAGCCATATTTATTGCTGTTCTCTCTGGTTCAGCTCATACTAAATAGCTCTGTTCTGTGCTGGGTATCTACACTGACACTGCTTAATCTGTCTGGCCTTTCATGTCAGTTATCCTTATTGCTCTAAATGTTCTGTCAGCTCCTTCTAAACCTCAGCTGGTTTTATTCTTTTATGTACCTTCCTAGTCTGTCCACTTCTCTCTCTGGCATTAATGCCTTAGTTTTAGGGTGTTTACTGTGCAGCATAGAGCACATCTTGCTTCTGTTTCCCAAGTATGGCAGCACCTTTCTCTAAGTACTACAAACCCATATCTTACTGTGTGTGAGGTAAATCCTAGTCCTTTTTTCTCCTAGATACAGTTAGCTTCCACTTCCACTCCTCCCATTACCCTTTAGTTGGTGAAGAAGAATGGAAAGAGGTGGTGGCAGCAGACAGGAGTGTCCTAATTAGGGCAGGGAGCTGTAACAATGTCTTCCGGTTTTGTTTTCACTAGTTTCTGCACACCATAGAACAGTGAGGGAAGAATATGGAGACAAAGTAAAAATGAGACCCTGGAGTCGCAGCCCATTACGACAGCAGAGAGACAAGCTTGAGCAAGGAGATAGCAGGAAACCAGGTAGCATTTGCCACTTTACAATGTCTTTGCCTGGGGGCTAGCAGGAGCTGTTCTGGGGCAGTGTTTCATTTTTAGCAGTGAACCTTTATCCCTGGTACTCTGTTCAAAGTGTTGTCCACTTCAGCCACGGTGCCATAGCTCTGGAGTGCTCATGAGTGTGTATGGACTGTTTTATAAAGCAGTGCTGGTCCTGCAGGTAATTGTGCAAGTGACAAATTGAATGAATCTTTCCTTTTTAGCAGTAGGAGCAGTAATTTTAAAAGTTTCAAAGTGAGTTACTGCATTCAACGATGAAAGAAGCAGTTGGCTGAATTTTAAAAATTTTGTAGGTTATTAACCTTGCAGATTAAAAGGAGATTGTTTACACTGCTAGCTCCAGTTGTTAGGAACTTAGCTACCTTAAAGTTACCCTGCAGGGATCCATATAGCTTAAGCATCACTGATATTGCCATCTTGTAGAAGAAAAGAAATGCTTATGGTAGTAAGTATTCTGTAACATTCTGCAGTATTCTGGTTAGATGGTGAGTTTTGTTCTCTAAGCCAGAAAATGGTTGTCCCTATGCCTGGAAGATCCTGACTGTGAGTAGAGGACTTTCACAATGGACATAAAAGGGTGTGGTTAATAAGAAAAGCTCTGTGTCTGCCTCGTTAACGTGTGTGGCTGTACAAGTCATAACTATTTCAAGGGAGCTGACTGCAGAGTGTCATGGCTGGAGTCCCAGGTGGAGGCAGGCAGCAAGTGCTTGGAAGCTGCTGCCTAACTGATCAACAGTTACTCACCACATGCTGTTCACAGTGTTCCAGAGGGACTGCATTAGAATAGCAATGGCTGTATGTACACACGTTAGTGAGACTGTGTTGTGCTGATACTTGTTGCCATGTTACTTTTTTTATATTTATTTTTAAATTTATTTTAGAGAGGCTTGGGCATATATCATGTTTAAAAAACCAGAGGTCAGCATTCCCCATGTTTGGCTGTTGATCCTGCACCACTGCAATCCAGAAAAGCTGTTTGTCTGTTGAGCAGAGTGGATTATTTTGTAGTGCTCTGTTGTATTTCCACTACAGAATGTTCAGCATCAGTTCAGTGGCCAGAGGAAGTAAAGCAGTTACCTGGGGATTTGGGGTCTTGGAAGCAGAAGCAATACTCAGTCAGCACTCTTTTTAATTTTTATGATCTCAGCAGTAAAAGAAGAGAAACCAGAGGAGAGAGACCCTCTTTCAGACTTGCAAGATATCAGTGACAGCGAGAGAAAAACCAGCTCAGCAGAGTCTTCATCAGGTGAGTAAATGCACTTTAGCAGATGTCATTAATTGTGCAGGACTCTGGTGAGGAAATGTTGTTGTTAGAGCATGTGCCTACTTAATCATGTGTGATTATTCCTGAACAGAATCTGGGTCAGGCTCAGAAGAAGAGGAGGAAGAATCTAGCAGTGAAGGTTCTGAGGAAGAGGGAGAGGAAGAGGAGGAGGAGGAGGAAACAGGAAGCAATTCTGAGGAAGTGTCTGAGCAGTCAGCTGGTGAGTAACACAAAGCAGGTCCTAGAATGGTGTGGTATGAGTTTCTGTCTCTCATTTTGTGTTATTTTATTTGAACATTTTCCTTTTCTCTCAGTCTAGGATAGGCTGAGACCTCACAGGTCAAGATAACTAAAAAGAAAAAAAATACCAAGTACAAGTCATATTCTGTCCTTTTCTATAGAGGTAATACCAATTACTTGTCAAGAAGCCAGACTAGGCAACTGAAAGCCATTTTTGTCTTCCTAAATGGTGCAAGGCTGGCAGTTTAATTTTGTAACATAAATATTCTGTAGAGAACAATTCTGTGCTTATTTTGGGGGTGGTGAAATAAAACTGTCTCTCTCGTTTTGAATCATCTTTAGTTGCAAATTGCAGATTTTTTTTTTTTTTTTTATGCCATCATAAGAAAAGATGTAGTGAACCAATCTGCTTACATGTGTTCTTGTAATTAATTTGTAAAGACAGGCCTCAAAAACATGTGCTGATGGCTGGGTATTTTTTTTTATGCCATCATAAGAAAAGATGTGGTGAACCAATCTACTTATGTGTGTTCTTGTAATTAATTAGTAAAGACAAGCCCCAAAAATATGTGCTGATGGCTGGGTATTGTTTTAATCAATAACATTTAATAAGCAAATACCTATTTCCTGAGTTAATTTAATTCACCTGCCCCCATCCCCAAATTTCCAGACAATTGGTAGGGATTGTATTCTCTGTTGGAAGCTGAAAGGTGCAGTTCTGTGGGGCTTTAGGAAAGCATTTGTTTTCCAAGGGAAACAGAAGTATGAGGTCACTAACTAGAGAGTGAAGAAAGCCTGGTGGGCTAGGAGAGCATTTCAGCACTGATCTGCCACGGGGGGAACTACAGGGCTGTTGAGTTGTTAAAATTGTGTTTTGCAGAAGAGGTGAGCGAAGAAGAAATGAGTGAAGAGGAGGAACGGGAGAATGGAAACCACATCCCAGTTGGTACAATGCAAATACTGTCTGTTTGAAGAAGGGTTTGGATGAATACTTGAGAATAATAATTTAAATGGATTTCTTTTTGTAGCTTTGCCACCATCTAAATCATAGTGTATTTGGCATTTCGGGGCCATTCTGACATCAGAATCAGAAATTCCCTGAACTCTCTTCAAGGTCTGTGCTCAGAGGAAAGCAGATCATAGTCTAATGAGCTCATGCTTCCTTCTTTTTCATTTTGAGTCTCTTGCCCTGTCCTCCCATGAAAAAAACTTTGCAAACAGATATACTGGTCATCTTTCTTTTTCAATTTTTTTAGTAAAGAGTTATTTTTGACATCCTTTATTTACCACTGGAAATTGTCTGTACACAACTGTAAATGAGTTCTTGAAAGCATCTCTGCAAAGAGGAGAAATTTGGCTTCTCATTGATCCTTATTGGTACAGTAACTAAGCTACGTGTTGCACGCCTGTTGTGTGCAGTGGTCAGTGTTGCACTGCCCCTGTTTGTCTAAATCTGAAGGAATTGCTCCAAACATCTCCCTCTTTCCACCACTGATTCTGACTTTTAAAGTTACAGAGTCGAGGTTTGACCGCGATTCGGCAGGAAGCGAGCTGGAGGAGGAGGAGGTGGGGGAGAGCAGCCCTCACTCCAATGCCATGACAGAGGGGGACTACATTCCTGACTCACCAGCTTCCTCCCCCATCGAGCCCAAGCAGGAGCTTCCCAAGTATCTTCCTGCACTTCAGGTAAAGGTGCTGGGTGGTATCATAGGCAGGTGGATTTCCTTGGCTGCTTTGTGAACATCCTAAGCACATTTGTGTGTGAGAGTTTACAGGCAGAACCTGCCTTGCTGACTCAGCATCACAAAATGCACATTTCTGTGTGAAAGACACAGAAAAAATTATACATGAAACAGAAATGAAATAACTTCTAGACAGAGATAAGAATGTAGTAATACATTTGATAGTTTGATATCTTGTTATGACTATCTGAGAAGAGAAACCTGTGAGAGAGCAGCGTTGTTATTCTTTTTGTAGCCAATAGCAAAGTGTAGAAATATGAAAGTGTATTTTTATTAACTGAACTATGTGAAGGGCATCAGTCTAAGGTGCTGAGTTGCCACCTTGGCCACTTTGGCAGATATCTCAGTTTATTCTGTGCAAAAGTGACTGACTGAAGACCCACTGATTTAGTTTATGAACTAAAACACAGACTCTGTCCAGGATTCCTTTAGAGATCCAAGTAAAAATAAATACCAAAGATAGATTTCTCCCATGGCATGGCCGTATTGGTGAATTCTTTTGGTAAATTTTGACTGTCCCTGGAACCTGCTGAAGTTTCCTGTACGTCTTCTGGAAAAAAAAACCCAAGCAAAGCCCACCCCAGATGCTGGAGGTGTAAAGGTGCCTGTCTGTGTTTTCAGGGGTGTCGTAGCGTGGAGGAATTTCAGTGTTTGAACAGGATTGAAGAAGGAACATACGGTGTAGTGTACAGAGCAAAAGACAAGAAGACTGGTGAGTATAACTTCTTATCTCCTGTTCTTATCTCCATGATACTTAGGGCTGCAGTTTCATGCAAATGAACAGTTCTGCATTTCTCCTTCCTTAACAAAATCTGTCTAAAATACTTTTGGAAGAATAGTCTGTTTTCAGTTTGTGGCTGGAAAGACAGTTATTGCTGGCTGTAGAGCTGCTGTAGGTGGTTACCAGGGTGGAAGCTTTCAAAATGGGCTGTAACTGTTCCACCAGGCGTCACTGTAAGTGCATGACTGGCTGGAGAACTCTTGACAGCAGCTGTTGATGTGCAGTGGCTGAACACTGCAGTATCTTGTAGAAATTTGCACTCTTAATTTTTAAAGCTCTCAAAAAGCACTTCTGGTGTATACAAGTGTATTTATGTTTCTAAAACTCAAACCTCTTTGCTTATCTGATTTGTATTGGCAAGCCCCTGGAGGAATTTTGGCTTTCCTATGTTATTATATGTTCCTCCTCCAGTGACAGAACACTGAGGGACATCTTAATGTGCATTTTATTAGCTGTGTGATGGGAAATCTGCAGCTAATAATTCTCTTTTCTTCACAGATGAAATCGTGGCTCTGAAGCGACTGAAAATGGAAAAGGAGAAGGAAGGCTTTCCCATCACTTCTCTGAGGGAAATAAACACCATTCTGAAAGCACAGCATCTCAATATTGTCACTGTCAGAGTAAGTCCACAATCTTCACTATCAAAAGTATTTTTATTCTTGAAATATTACTTCTTGGCTATTAAAATGCTTTATAAAAATGGTGGTACTTGTAGCAGAGCCTGTTTCTGTTAACAGTTGTGTGTTATCTGTAAGACTATACAGACATTATGGTCTCTACATAATCTGATCTTTTGCAGAAATGAGCTGGGCTTTTTTTTTTTTTCAACAGAAAAATAGATTTTCTGTGGATTTCACTAATAGCAGGTTCCGTTTATCCTCTCAACAGTAAATTCCTAAAACTTTTGCATGCTGTTTAAATACTGTCTGCTTGTTTTGATCATTTGTTTCTGTGTTTTAGGAAATTGTTGTAGGTAGTAATATGGATAAAATCTATATTGTGATGAACTATGTAGAACACGACCTCAAGAGTCTGATGGAAACCATGAAGCAGCCATTTCTGCCAGGTACTCTTTGCTGTAGTCTCCTGTAATTCTCAAACTGGGACAAGTGGCCAACACAAACCTCAGTGTCTTTGGGCTGTGCTGACATCAGGGAACTGGCTTTGTGCAGTGACGTGTGCTGCCTTGGAATGTCCTCTATGGAACAGAGGCTTTGCTGCTTTTTCTGCTTGGTCTGGTTCTCCTGACACAGGTTAAGGCAGGATCCTGGGCTGGGAGTGCTGATCTTCAGGGTGGCATTTGGCTGGAGAGTCCAGTTTGTGTGCTCGGGGTGAACTGGGGCTTCAGGTGTGAAATGGAGGGAGTTTGCCTGGGCTAAACTGGAAAAGAGCCCTGGGGTTTAATTTTGGCCACTTCCTATGTTTTTGAGAGGTATTAATTTCTGAGCATTATTTGGGTGCATTCCAGCTATCCAGGTTACTTTGGCTTTATTGGCAGCTCTGTGGGTTTAACTGTGCTTGTTCTGTGACGTTTTTATGGTGCAGTCCACCCTGTGTTTTTAACTTGACACACCTTTCTACATTATGCCCCATTCTCAAAAAAAAAGATCAAAAACTCAAGGTAGATTTATCCTCTTAAATGCATTTGGTTTCTTTTTCTCATTTCAGGTGAAGTGAAGACCTTGATGATTCAGTTACTGAGAGGAGTCAAGCATCTGCACGACAACTGGATACTCCACCGAGACCTGAAAACCTCCAACCTGTTGCTCAGCCATTCAGGCATTCTGAAAGTAAGAATTACATGAAATAGGACACGTTTATGAGAGAACCTGTGTTGCAGAACTACACTGCATTGTGGCTATGTCAACAGCTGGGTAGAATGTTTTGCATTGATCTTTCAGAGGCAGGAGATGTGGTTTGTAAAATGTACTGTTGCAGAGGAGTGAACTCACTATTAAATAGACTGAAAAATCTGGAGAAGAATCTAACAGAAAAGCAGTAGATGGTTGGACTTGATCTTAGAGGTCTTTTCTGGCCTTAATGATTCTGTGATTCTAAGGAGGTCAGGACATAACATTTCAATTTTTACTTCTAAACCTTAGATGCCAGTTGTATATTGCCATCATTTACATGGCACAGTGGTTGCTGTTAAGCCTTTCCCTCTCTCAGGAAAGCTGGACTTGGAATTTTTTTCTTGCTTGCAGAATTGAAGTCAGCATTTGTTGTTGTTTTGGTTTTGTTTTCCCCTGCCCTGTAAGCTTTCTGTCGAGGTGAGCAATAACAGGAAGGCTTATTTGGCCTCAGGAAGGGAAAGATGTTTTTTCCCTTCAATGGAAAAAGACAAAGCTCATGGGAAACAGTGTGTTCCATGTGGCTGTTTTTGGAGGCTGGGAGCCATGCAATAGCCAACGTGGCCAACACACACTGGCACTGATAGTACAGGGTATGACCATGCTGGAAATACTGATGACCCATTTTCATTTAGGTTGGAGATTTTGGGCTAGCTCGAGAATATGGATCTCCACTGAAGCCCTACACACCAGTGGTGGTGACACTTTGGTACAGGGCTCCAGAGCTGTTGCTTGGAGCTAAGGTATGTTCCTCCTCCTTCCTCTGGCTGCTAAAGGAATGACTTTCCAGGCTAAATTTATTTTAGAATTTATGAGCAAAGTATGAGTATGCTTGATTCTTTTTGTTGATGTAGAGGTGGAAACTCTGAACCTTTAGTATTATTTTTCCTGGTGACACAGCTAAAAAGGTTCCTCCTTCCACAGGCAGAAGGTGGGTGGGTGACAGATGAAGTTTTTCTCCTTTAGAATGCTGACGTGGTACTGCTGCTGGATATCTCACAGATTGGTGCAAACTGCCACTGTCATCTTAGGCAGCTGTTTTGAGGTTTTTTTTGGTGTTTTTTTTAACCTTAGTCCAAAGTGTGTGCCACCCAAGGGTGCTGGCACCATTCTGGCAGTTCCCCTCACTGAGGACCTGTTCCCTGTCTGAAATGTGGGTGAAATCAGCAGGGTCCTTAGGGCTTCAGTGAACCATGCAAGAAAAAAATACTGCACTACCACCAAAAAAAGGGGTGCAAAAGTAAAAGAAGCCCTGTGCTGTTGTTCAGAAATGGTTTTGTAGGAGGGAAAGTGGCTGCATTTAAGGGAAGAGGTGCACCGTGGAGAGCAGGCTTTGTGCCCACAGCCTGAGGTGGCAAACCAGGGGCTAAGGCTGAGAGTGCAAGTGGGAATGCTTCCCTGGCTCTGACACTGCTTGTGAGCAGCAAAGAAAGACAGGGTCGTGGAGGCTTCCACGTTTCATCCTGAAGTGTTTGTGTAGGTGGCTGTTGCTCATAATTCACAGTAATTTTAACTTTTAAAGGAGTACAGCTGAGACCTGTGCTGTGGGTATCGGGCTGCTCGTGTTCGCTTCGGAGTGGTAGAAGCCCTAAAACAAACCTAAAACCTCCAAGTGAAACCCCACACCAAAACCACCCCCACCCCAACTCAGTGAAAGCATGTTCTGGGTTTTATAAGGCATAATAAATTCCTTCTTTCCAGGAATATTCGACAGCCATAGACATGTGGTCTGTCGGGTGTATATTTGGAGAGCTGTTAACGCAGAAACCGCTGTTTCCAGGGAAGTCAGAGATCGACCAGATTAACAAAGTCTTTAAGGTAAAGTTTTTAACACCTTTGGGTTCTAACGGACTGGTTTTAGACACAGGCATCTTAGAGTAGTAAGAAATTCAAAGTGCTTGTTCTGAGAGATTCAGCCTTAATGAAAGGCTCATAGCTCTGGTTCCTGGTTCACACTGCTCAGAGCAGGCTGAGACCACGATTTGGGCTTTGTCTGTTTCCTCTGGCTACTTATCAGTTCCTATAGCCCCACGATGAATAAGTGGAAGGGTTGCACTCTAGGATGAGTTTATTAAAGAGAGATTTTGATGTACAGGATCTGGGTACCCCGAGTGAAAAGATCTGGCCTGGTTACAACGAGCTGCCAGCAGTGAAGAAGATGACGTTCACCGAGTACCCCTACAACAACCTGCGGAAGCGATTCGGGGCGCTCCTCTCAGACCAGGGCTTCGACCTGATGAACAAGTAAGTGCCTCCTGGGGAAGCAGGGGTGGGAGAGGCCTCTCAGGGCAGCACTGCTGGTATTGTGGTGCATTGAACCTCCTCAAAATGTGCTGCTGCGTTTGAGGAATAGCGTTGCAAGGAACGGCAAAGAGTGAACAAACTTCACCCTCACAACAGCTCTTTTTGGTGTACCAGGCTCTTAACAGCTGCTGTTAAACCTCACTCCAAGGCTATTCTTGCACATCTATAGCCTAGAAAAATGGAAAAGTGTTTTAGTGGTAGTATCAGCTCATTCACCTCGTGTTTGTGTGGTGAGTCAGCTGTTGTGCAGTTTGCTGATGGATCTTGTTAGGACAAATTAGGACTGAAAAAAAGGAAAAATGCAGCACCTTCTAGACATCAGATAAAGATCTGTTCACATAAAGAATTAAGAAAATTACAATCTTGGGTTTTGTCCTAGATTTTCCAAGTTCTGTCCCATCTGCTGTTCTGGCAGTCCTCCTCACTGGCTCTGCTGGTGCATTCTGATTGCATCCCCATGAATTCTTCTTTAAAATGTTGACAATGGATTGAGAGATTTTTGTTTTCCTCCCTCCTCTAATATTCCCTTTAAATTTCATGGCATGAAGTAATGGAAATGTTTGTTTCAGATCTTACTTAGAACTTGTCTCCACTAAAAATAGCTTGCAGAAACACATGATTAAGTGTATATAAGCCAGTGGAACTAATTACATGTACAAACCTTGGATATAGAAGTGTTTACATAGGGCCAAATACTGTTTGGTAGGATGAATAGTGCAGTAAAACATGTTTCTGTGTTGTGAAAGGTTTAAAACAAGCACGGGCTGTACAGTTGAGTTACACTCTGTGGCAGTATTTTGTGGTCCATCAGTATAATCTCAGTTGTGCTCTCTAAAACAACAAAGCAACGTTGTAAAATAATATAGTTGAACCATCCTGGCTCCCTTTTGAGCTATATGACTGCCCACAGGTTATAAGGTGTCTAAAGATTTATATGTCTGTAAACAGACCCCTGCAAAAGCTGCTTTTGAGAGGTGGTTCCAGGTGCAGTGCCATGAACTGCAGGTTCCTGTAGGAAGCATGGGTTTCCATCTCATCAGTGGTAGAGCAAGCCTGTCACCAGTCATGTCCAGTAATAAATTCTTTGTTTTCAAATTGCATTTCTGAAGAATTCATCATTTCTGGGCTAAAATTTTTCTTCTTTCTGCCTCCCCCCCCCAAAATCTGTTTTCTTCCTAAATTCTCAGCTTTCTGACATACTACCCAGCCAGAAGAATTACTGCTGAGGATGGTTTGAAGCACGAGTATTTCCGAGAGACTCCCCTGCCTATTGACCCCTCCATGTTTCCCACCTGGCCAGCAAAAAGTGAACAGCAAAGGGTCAAACGTGGCACCAGCCCACGCCCCCCCGAGGGGGGCCTTGGATACAGCCAGCTGGTAAGCACAGCAGCTCAGGGCAGCTGGCACACACTCCTCATGTCCTCAGGCACGTCCAGATCCTGAGTTTGGAACAGCTCTGGGGCTTGGGATCCTGAGACTCACCTGTGCCTGTGTGGAACAGCCTCTCTAGGAGCCCAGCCCTCCCTCTGCCCCTTTGCAAAGGGTGGGGCCACTCACTGTGGCACTCACAGAATCACAGTTTCAATGCATAATCTGAGAAAGAAATGACATCTGGTTTTATCCCCATGCAGAACAATTGTTCTTTGGAAAGTGTACATTATTTTACACTTTCAACTAAGCTTTTAAAGCTACAAATTGAATTCTGGAGAAAAAAAAAAATAAATCCAAAGCCTGGTAAGTGTATTACAGATATTGTGAATAGAAACAGTCTCCTTTTTCAGTATTTGGAGGATTCAAAAAGGCCAGGCTGGGCACTGTGCTGTCCATTTTGGATAAAAGCTGGCTCAGAAGGATGCCCTGTGAGTGTGGCATGGTACAAGCTTAATTATATCAGTGTCTTAGTCCTAGTTCCCTGTCTCAGCCTAGATGAAATGGCACTGTACCAAATTTAACAGCTGGAGTAGCCTGAACAGTTTGTTTAGCCTTGTTTTTTTTCAGAGTATCAAAACTGGCATGGGGAGTACACAGCCTGTGTTTCATCAGATGCAGGATGAGTTGTGAGCACACTGTGTAACAGTGTTTGTTTCTCATCTGTCACATGTGCAGTCAGAAGTAGCTGTAGAAACCAGGAACATGTTTGAGATGCCTTTAGAAGAGTTAACTTTGGAAATAACAATGTTTAAAGCTCATGAATCCTGCTCTGCAATGCCCTGAGCTGTGGCACCAGTAAATCAAACAGCCTTTCTCATCTCCTGGAGATATTTTGGTTATTTTGTTGGTGTTTAGATTTTTGTGTGTGTGTGTGGTGGAGAGGGAAATGCATCTGCATGGACTCTTATTGATAAAGGCATTGTGATTGGCTTTCACAGGGTGATGATGATCTGAAGGACACAGGTTTTCATCTGACCACCACCAACCAAGGAGCGTCTGCTGCAGGACCTGGCTTCAGCCTCAAGTTTTAAACTCAAGGTCAAAGCAGAAGAGAAGAAAACAAAAACCACAAAACAACAAAAAAAGGAGAACTGTTCATGTGAGTGGATTTCTGAGTGCCCCAGTTCTGTTCTTCAGGTCAGAGGGACTAGATGGTTTTATTTTTGAGAAGTCCAATGTCATCCCAGAGGCAAAGGCCCTTGCTGGGTGTGGAGGATAACTGCTGCATTCCATTAGAGGACTGGAGTTTACCTGAACAGCCAAGGATCATTACAAATTTGACAAAGTAAAACTTGAAGTACAATCCCAGAACAGTTTCTGGGGTTTGTTGTTTATTTTTTTTTTTTTTGGGTTTGTTTTGTTCTGTTTCCTTGTAAATTTGTAGAATTAAAATAACATTTCTAACTGCATAAGAGTGTGAAGGATTTCATTTCTTCACATGCAGCACACTTGGATGTTGGTGGCATTAAGGCTTCTAGAGTGGGACCTTATTCCCCCTGCTGCTGCCAGATCTGTGCTGAGACTCAGAGCACAGCATCAGCCTGGGCAAATAACTGTGTTTTTTGACTTTGTTTTCAGTAAATTGTCTGTGTCTGGATATAGTTAGGGCAGAACAATTTACAGTGCTGAGGTTTCCTCCCTGTTGCATGCCTCGGAGAGCACTAGGCTGGGTTGGGCTCCATTACAGTATTTTTGGGTGCACTGCTGAGCTGACCACTGTTTGTTGTGTTGTATACATGTATTTACAATGGCACTGGTGCAAAAGATTTTCTCTATTGTTTTATAAATCAAAAAGATTTATTATGGAGACTCGAAACTTTATTTTCTATAGAAAATTCTTTTAAATGTGCCCTTTTTCCATTAAAAGACAAAGAGCTTAGCTTTGCTGACTGTATCATGCTGTTCCAGCCCTTTCTCATAAGAGGGGGGGCAGAGGAGTCGTGTTGGAACATCCATCCCAGCCTGTTGGGTCTCTGATTTGGGATGCTTCTTTTCTGGGAACAGGATGATTTGGAAAGTACCATGGTACTCATGCAGTCAGAGCTGGGCACCCAGCCAGTAAAGGGATTAGTGTAAATTATAAACATTCTATCAATTTCAGTAAATTTAAGGGTTTTTCTGGGTAAAGGTCGTGGAACTGGAATGTGGATGTACTAAAAGTGGTAAATTTTGAAACCAAGAGGGTGGGTTTTGTCCTGCAGGGGAATGCAGGACTGTTTTCTCCTCCAGCCTGATGGACTGGGTCATACTGGGCAGAAACAGTTTAGTACTGGTCTGTTACCAGACACAGGCATGCTTTGAGCCAGGCTCCTCAGAGGTGGAGGTCAGCGACCCTTTGGGAAGCAGGGTGTGCAGCTCCCAGAGCCATTCTGCCTGGCCTGTGCTAAGATCAGAGGGATCAGAACATGCTGCATATTTTGTCTTTCAAGCTATGCTGTGGGTCTTGTGCTCTGTGAAATCATTTCCTTCCAGCTTCCTCGGCGTGGTTGCTGACAAAGAGGATTACTCATTTTAGTCAAACAAAGGAAACCTAATGCTGGATTGCAGTGGTGGTTTGAGAGATACATGTAACTTTTTGTTTTTTTTTCTAGAAGGGAAATACCAGCTCTCCCTGAGTAGTGCAGCATTGTTCAGTTACTGCAGCTCAGCTTTTATGTTGTCTCAGTTGTCTATATTTTGCATGGAGCACTTGCCTTTTGTGATCCTGAGCTGACTGGCCCTGCAGAGACCTTTGTAAGTGTTACACTGTGCTGTACTCTCAGCCAGGGCTGTGGTAAAACTGTCCTGCAGCAGAGAACTTCACTGGCAGAGGTTAATACTGGACAAGGATCTTCCTAATGTAAGGACTGCCAGGAATCCCAGCTGCCCATGGGCATGGACACGTGAGTGCACCAGGCTCTGCCTGCCCCCACGGGTGCTGCCTTCCCCTTGGGTGTGGCACCTTCACCTCCTCTCTGCTGGAGTCAGGCTCATGGATCAGACCCCTGAAGGACAAGATCTGAGCAGGTGCTGCTGGAGGTAAATAGTCTATTGGGATAAGATCACAGGAGTCAAACACAAACCACAGGGAAGCTGCTGGTGGGCAAAGAGATGTTCTGTGGATGCTGGAACTGAACATGTCAAGGTGTGGAATGGAGTAATGAAGGTTTGGTGTGACCTTACATCCTCCTCCTGACAGGTACAAGTAATATCAGGTCTTACACTTTTTTTTTAAGCTCTTCAAATGCTATGCACCAGGATCTAAAAGAAGACAGCAAAACACTTACAGAGTATAACTGGTCACTTTGCTTCCCCAGAACCTCCACAGCTGAGCTGTCGAGCTGTTATCCATTGGGCTGATGGGTCATGCTCTTGCTTTCCAGCAGTCTGCAGTGATCCACACAGTTTAACTGCAAAATCTGGGACTTCTTTTTTTAAAAAAAAAAATTTAATTCTCTGTACAGCACATACTTGATCAATTCTTTACCATTAAAAGTAATTTGAAAGAGTTTTATGTTCCAGTAATTGAGTCTCAGTCTCTCTTGCCCAAGGCGTGGAAGGAGCTGATGTAGAAGTTCAGTTGCACTACTGGAGATTAAATGCCAAAGAAATGTTTTGAATTTGACACAGAACTGGCAGTTAATTGAAGTGGTCCTTCCAGGGCCCTTGTTAGTGCTTCAGTCTGATTCTCCAGGAGTAAGTAGTCAAGATCCTCTCCTTTTTCCTTACTATACAAGTGTAAGTTCCTTCGTTAATGGCGTTTGCAATGATGCTCATGTGATCCTCATTTAAAGATAAGTAACCTGGGTAGGAGTACTCCAGAAGCTCCTTATCTTTGTACCAGCTGTCATAAGAAAAAAGAACAGAAATTAAATACAATACCATTAAGTACAATGCAATTATGTTTTAGTGGTTCTTTCCTAGTGAGTTTTACTGAAGTCCACAGCACTGATGGGACTTGAACAAAACAAGGTTCAGAATTTTAGACTGCTGATGGCAGTTACAACAGGGCACTATCCTGAGTGATTTAGGAGCTTAAATCTTACTGAAAGTTGATGGGAATTTGGATCCTCAGTCTAAACTAACTCGTGGGCTTCAGCACATCTCTCTCACGTTTAGAGGTATCAAAAATAACCTGCTTGCACATCAATAAGAGCTAACAAACTATTAATTGAAAGGGTGAATTTAAGACTTTTTTTTCCAGAATATGGGTATCTGACTTGGTAAGAATTTTCCATGTGCTAAATATGTGAATTGGATTTCATCCTTTTTCAGCTCAGCTGGCTCATTTCTGATAGCTCTGCTTTCAGACTGATGCTCTGCAGTGTTACCACCAGTGGCCACACACTCCCCTCTGTGCTCTGGCTGCCAGATGAGACAGTGACGTGCTCCAGAAGATAAGAATGTAGTTTATTTACCCTTTTTTGACACCCTTCCTCATCCTTTTTGGTGTGCAAGCTGCAAAGTCTCCTAAAGGACTGGAATAAATGATAGAGCACTTACTAAACTTTGCCTTTCTTGTGGATTATCTTCTGCCCGCAGCGGAAGGTGACGTTCCTGCCCTCAGAAACAGTCTTGGTTTTGGTCCTTGGAGGAGGCAGAGTGGGGGGAACCGTTGGAAATGGGAATTCTACCCCCCAGAGGTGAGAAGAAGAAATGCCAAAATTAGCATATCTCATTAGCAAGCTTTAGTCATTCCAGAATGCTTTCACAGAGTTATGTTATCACCTAAGGAACCTTAAATTACTAATTTAAAGATGCCTCCTACTGAGCAGCTCCTGGATAGAAGTGTAACATCATTCAGGTGCAGAGTTAACTGAGAGAAAAATCAACTTGCCCCTTTCATCTATACAGCAGAGTGTATGTTCAGTATGTGAACAGTCCCCTAGAACACGAGGGTTTGTAATTATCTGTCTGGGTCTTTGCACTACTCTGGTCTGGAAGAACACCTCTGTACTGGAAAAAGAGCTCCCAGTTCCATGGTGCAGCTTAAGGTCAGTGGGTGTTTATCTGAAGCTGAATTCCACAGCTGCAGGGACTTGACCTGATCCTGCACGAGTCCCTTATCTGGATTCACAGAACTGGGAGACTAGGTAAGGTGAGCACCATAAATTATATCTCCTTTTCTGCAGAGCAGCTCAAGTCCAGCTGTGCCTGAGATGTCAGTTGTCTTATGTCCCATCACTGCATCAGGAACTGTACTGCACCTCTGAACTGAGCACATTAGTGTGGTCCAAAAGAGAAGGAGGCTGAGGCACAGGGAGTAGTTGTGTTCTCAGAAACTCCCCACCCCTGGTTCAGTTAAACCAGGGAGGAGTGGGACAGTTCAATGTACCAGTCCTCAGCTGTTGAAGTATCAGCACTGTTCCTGTTTCCAAGCTTGATCTCAGCTCAGATCCCTAAGAGGCCATCTCTGCTGTGCTTCATCAGAGCTGGCTGGGGCTGGTCACTGCCTGTCCCTGGCACCTGTTACCTCCTCCCTCTGCACAGCCCCCCAAAAATCCCAGAGGAGAAGCTGGATACCGTAGCAGAAGTCACAGGTGGATGGACAGTGCTTCTTCATCAGCTTCCTCCTCTTCTCACAGAATCCTTTTTGAGCCCAGGATGGGCACATGAACAATCTGTCTTTACATCCTGCAACAGAGGGAGAGGAGGCACTGGAGGGATTGGAGCAGACTCCTCCTAGGAAACCAACTGGCATTTCACCTGAATCCAGCTGTTGGTGTAAAAGGGAGAGCTGGGACAGGAAAGGATCTAAACCAGGAACCCAGCACTGGAGCACAGGAAACACAGTGTTAGTGTACGAGCTGGGGGCCAGAGACCGAGCTGGGGGGGGTGACAGAGACTGAGCTGGGGGGGGCTAGAGACTGAGCTGCTTTCATGCTGTGGTGTTGGGTTGAAGAGAGCTGCTCTTTCTATGTCTCACACCAGGTCCTGTTGGAGCAGCTTGGAGCAGTCTGAGCAGTCTGAAACCTCTCAGAACTGCCACCTGGGGTGCTCTGTAAGACTTCCAGCCTCCTGTCCCTCACATCTGAAGAGGGCAGTGCTGGGAGCAGACAGTGCTACACCACCTTTTAGCTCTACTTCATATAAAAAGGAGTGAGAATCCCTCCTGCTCACTCGCTCACAGCCTTCTGCTCAAGGATGAGGGTCTAACACCACGATGGCTCCACAGGATACAGCCACCACTTCAGGCAACCCCTCGTTACACAGGAGCCCAGAGCCCCTGCCCACCCTACCATACAGCCTGTGAATCCCCCAGACTTCATCCTGGGAGATGGTCTTCTTCCCAGTCAGGGTGGCGTTGATGTGCATGAGGGCGTTGGGGTTCAGGGAGTGCATCAGGCCCAAGGCATGGCCTATCTCATGAGCTGCTACGTGGACCAGGTCGGTAAGCCAGACACCTGGAGGAGAAAGGGAAAGAAGAGTGGGTGCTGTGTGCTGAAGCACAGCTGCCAATCCTGGTGTAAAACAGAGGACATCATCCAGCACGAGGAGGGGATCGTCTTAGCACAAGCGTCGCTGTTGTCTCTGTCCCATCCCAGGTAAAGCCCAGAACAAGGGCTAAAATACAGATCCTAGAGGCATTATTTTTGTGCTCCCTGAGGCACGTGGTACCTTTTTTCCAGCTGAAGCGGGTGTTCCCCAGTATCCAGTACTCGTGGTCATCGAAATGGATTTCCCCATTGGGGGGGAAGAAGGCGTGGGCCAGCTCCCCTGTGGTGCCATCAAAGCAGTGGTGAATGAGAGACTCCAGGCAGTCCGTGTGGTTGATGGAGTAGAAGCCTGTCAAAAAAAACCCCAGATTTAGTGTTTCTAGCAGGGTAAGCCCCCTCAGGACACAGACAGCTGTAAGCTTGTGGTTTACTGAAAAAAAATCTCTTATGGCATCCCATGTGTTTTCCCCCTACAGAGCCACAAAAGGAAAGCAAAGGCAGAGCAGCTGCCAGGAGGATGGGGACACGACACAAACTCCACCCCAGCTGCACTGAGACCCTGGATTTGGGGCTGTTCCCAGGGGACACAAAGGAGGCTCCTGCTCAGAAAGGATTGCTGAGCTCTTTTTGCAACATCACAGGGAAATTTTTTTCCGGATAGAGAGAAGCTGGACAGTGAGGTGATAGCCCCAGGATGTAATTGCTCCGTTTCAGACACAAATAGCCAGCCTGAAGGATGCTGGCTGCTTGCTGTCTGTGCTAGTGCATGAGAGCATCTTGGTGTGCCCTGTGGCCACTGGAGCTGAGCCACCAGGAGCTCTCGTGGCAGCAGGACAGGGCAGGACAGACCTGGGCAGTCACACCAGGCTACATGCTCTCGTGTTGTGAAACAATGGTGAGTGTGTGGCTCTCACTGCTGCTGCCAGCTGCACAGGAAATAACTATTTCACACAGAGCATAAACCCAGGAAGAATTCACATCTGGGGCTGAGACAGAGCAGATAATGCCCCAGCACAAACATCCTTCTAGGCCTGAGGAACCTGGGAGTGAACGACTGCTACAGGGGCAGGGGACAGCTACAACTGGACAGAGAAAATCGTGCCTCAACAGGATTAACAAAAGGGAGACTAAACCCATAAATAATCTGGAATCCATCCCCTGCTCTGTGGCTGTGTGACCTTGGATGTGTCATTTCACCTGGCACTGCTCCCTTTCCCTGTCTGGGGAACAGATAATCCTGTCCCAGGGGCACGTTTGGAGGGTCAGGTCTTGTCAAATACCTGCAGCTTCCCGACTGCCAGATTCACAGGCAGTGTTAACTGGGATATTAACATCTCCTTAAAGCAAGGGGGAGGAGTTGCTCTACCTGACTAAAGGCAACACAATGTTCCTTGTCCAGGAGGCCCTGCTGTTCCCGTACAGCAGGGGAGGACCCTCCTGCCCCGAGCTCCTGCTTCACCTGCTGAAACCCCACAGGTCCCTGCTGGAGTCGAGGTGCACAACAGCCCCCACAGCCCCCAGAGCCCCCACAGCCTTACCTATCTTCAGGTCACTGGCTACGTGGCGTGGAACTTCTCTGAAGCTGAAGGGGGACACCTCGCTCCACATGCGGAACGCGGCCGCCAGCCCCCTGCGGGTGTCCCTGGCACTTATCAGGTGCCTGGGGAAGGACAGGATCCTGCAGGGACACAGAACAACCTCAGGACAATGCTCTTCCCTTCTCAAACACCTGCAGGCTCTCAAGGCTACATCAGAGAATCGTCTCTCCATTCACCGATAGGTTCAAAACAGGAGCAGCTTGAACCGGATTTAAGAATATTTAATAAAACCCTCCCAGGGACTAATCTATTACTGATATTCTTTACAGCTACCTGTTCTGGATTACAGCTCTTGTCCCTCCTCAAGCACACCAGATAAAAACCCATTTCTACCCTAACACCTCCCCGTGCAGTGTTGGTAGGAAAGGGAACAACTGAACTGCTGCATTTCAGCAGCAGGCCAGGGACGTCCTGTTCATAGCTCAGGCTACAACATAGGTGCTCACACTGAACTATAATCCTCTCAGGCAGAACTTTTGAAAGAGAATCCCAAAGGATATCAAAGGTTTGACAGTAAAACAAGTTATTTCCTTTTTAAAAAAACTCTCACCACTTGGGAGACTCCAGAGAGGCTTTTGCTTGGGCCACAGGCATGCTACAGCTGATGTGTGAGAGTGCAGGATGGCAGCACCGTGGACACACACAGATGGCTCCTAGAGACTTACCTTGTCCCAAAGGAAGATCTGCATTCAGGAAACTGCCTGAGGTGGAGCAATTGGGAAAAGCTGTGTGTATTCTGCTATCCCCTCTGGTTGTTTTTTAGCTATGCTGTTTATGTTCTCCCTTCGTCCCAGCACATCCTAAAGGGTGAGAGGTGGCAGCGTTTGTAGAAACACTCCCTGCTGTGGAGTGGTTCTAGCAGCTACCCAGCACCAGCACGGGGAGCAGGAGGCACCTGAACAGCTACAAACACTGCCCCCAGTGTCACTTGACCTGCTGACCCCCAGGGCCCTGCCAGTCCGTACTTGTAGGTCAGGTTGAAGTGGTCCCACTTGAGGCGCCCCGGGGTGATGCTGTACCTCCTGCTGCGCCCCGGGGCCCCGGCTGCCACCGCGGGGGCAGAGCCACCCACCCCGGGAGGAGCAGGGGAGGGACCTTCCTGCAAAGAAAAAACAGGAGGTTGAAAGAGATGGGAGAGAGCAGAGGGTGGAACAGCATAAAACTACCCGCTCTGGGGCAGGGGAGGCTGGGGAGCACCTCGGGCACCTCCACATGGGTGCCCAGGAGACAGGGCCGGTGCACCAGGGGCTCGGTCTGTGCCTGCTTGGGTGTGCCAAACCAAACCAGGAGAGGGGCCATACTGAGGGGCTCTTGGGGCTCATCTTGGATCAGGCATGCAAGGCAAGGAAGGGAGCAGCTCCCCTCCACCCTGGAGCACAGAGGGGCAGTGCTGCAGGCTCCCCTGGGCTGCTCTGTGATTCCAGGGCAGGGCCCTGCAGCCCCTCTGCTCCAGCCAGGGCAGAAACCAGGCCTGGGGAGCTGCTGGCCACGGCAGGGCTGCAGCTCTTCCTGGAAAGTTTTCATTTCCTTTTCACTTTGCTGTTGCTCTCCAGCTTCACCACAAGAAATTGAGTACTGGACAAATGAGTAAAACAGGCCCCTCTTTGTGCAGAGAGCTCTTTAAAAGCTGCTCTGTGGATCTGAAATGCCTTCAAAGTAAATAGGAGCCCTGGAAACCCTGGAGTGCATTTCAAGCCATCACACAGTAAAAGACATCAAATTTTGTGACAAGTCTGACTCAAACTATAAAAGCCTCTTAGTCCTGTGTTGGAAGGAAAAAGAATGGGGCCCAGGACAGTTCTCTGGAAGTTTACCTGCTCTGCCTCCACTTTTCAGTACCAAGACACTGAATATCTCTGGGTCATCTTTGCTCCAGAGGCACCAGGACACTTCCCAGGCAATACATATGGTGGCAAAGCTACAAAAGCTGCACCAGCAGGAGCTTGTTCAGCTCCCAGCACACGCTGCAGGAGGTGAGAGCTCTTCACTCCACTCAGAGAGCTCAGGCTCAGTCAAACCAGCACATCCCTGGTCTCCCAGCAAGCCAAAGGCAGGACCAGGAGAGAAGCCTGGAGACCCTGCCAGATGCTGCCCCAGTGACCAGGGACTGCCCCTGACACTGCCCAGTCTGCCTCCCCTGCCACTGGGTGAGTCAGTGACACCAGCACAGGGTGAAGTCCTGAGGCTCTTCTTAAAGCCCCCTGGGTACCAGCAGAGGAAAATTAGGTCGTGAAACAGCCTGTTGGATTGTTCTGCATGGAAAGCTCCTGCAGCCCCAAGGGAGGAAAATCAGTGTCTCTTCTGTTGAGCTTAAAACCCCAAGTGCTGAATGAGCAAGGGGGAAAATTAATTTTAAAAAAAAAAGTGTCCCTAGTGACCTTACCCTCAAACCCAGGTAAGGGTGACTCAGGCCCACCAGCAGTCACTGAGTCCTGTATCTGACCCAGCCACAAGCTCATGAAAGGCACAGAGGGCTGAGTTCTCCTGCTCAAACATTCCACCAGGCTCTGCTCCACTCTAGCCTCTGTTCTACCTTCCCCTGGTGCCACAGGATGCTTTTCATTCAGAGTGTGTTGCAGACTGGGTTGGGGAAGGGTGGGGTACCACAGGTACACACCAGCTCAGATGCAGGATTGACAGAAGTGGAATAACCCAGTTCAAAATGTCCCAGCATAGTTTAGATCAAAGGATCTGTCTGGATGCCAAAGAACCAAGAGGATGGGAATACCCAGAGCTGGAGGAGAGGTCAGACACTGCCAGTGGGAAACCCACTTGACTGCAGGCTAAGTTCTCCAACATTGAAAAAGCTTGGGAGGTACCAGAGGACACAGCTTCAACTCTCTCTCTCTCAACAACTACAACAGGCACCAACAGCTACACAGGCAGAGACTGGCCAACATCCCTGCTCTGCATTATTCCCCTGCCCACTCAGCCCTCTGTTAATTCCCTGAGTTTTAATGAATGTTCATTCATTCCCCTCTCTCCCAGTCATGCAGTTCCCCTCTTATAAACCAAACAGTAACAGAACTCTGGGACTTGGCACCAATTAGTGAGAGCCCTGAGCATGAGATGCAAACAAGGGGTGCTGCTGCCAGACCTTCATGAACACAAAGAGCAGGAGGGGATGGGAGTGCTTAGAGAAGATTGGGAGTTTTTATAAAATTAAAAGCAAAACTGAAGCTAAAGGCAAAACTGAAGATCAGGTTCTGAGTCCCCAAGCCCTGCTGCAGCTCCCCCTGGAAACCAGTCTGCCCCAGCACACCCTGCTAAGGCCAGACCCTGGAAGAGAGGCAAGGTCAGAGAGGAGTTTCTGTAGGTCCAGTGTTAACTCCCAGCTGAGATCTTCCACCATGAGCCTGCCTCTGGACTTCCACAGAGAGCCCAGCTGCTGTGGAAATCAGAACCAATGCATGCCAGGCTGGCAATCCAGAGGTGCTTACCAGAACCAAAGCTCTGAGGGGAAACCCCAAATCTTTTGTGCATTCACTGTGCTCCCTGCAAGCTGCACACACATCTCTAGTGACCTGATTCTACTTGGATGCCTAATTAACTTTTAGGATCCTTTGCAAAAAGGGGCTCAAACAGCCATAAACAGATCTTGTGCCTTAGCAGCTCTTCAGATCCTGTTTAGCCTGCCTCCTGAGTGTATCTGTCCTCTAAAAAGAATACACATGCACATACACTGGACACCCCCACCCCCCTTTCAAGCATTTGAGAATTAAATCCTTTCTCCTACCTGACTCTGCTGAACTGCAGCTCCAGCTGGGTCTCCTACAGTAGCCAGCAAAGCCACCACAGGGAATATGCATAAAAATCCCACAAGGGTTCTACAGCCACTGCTCTTTTTCTCATCAGCTGAGAGGAAACTCTTCCTTCTGTCTGCAGAAAGTTTTTCTGCTTGATCCATGTCGTCCTTTGATGCTTTCTAGAGGGAGATGTGACATGGACTAAGACATTCTCTTCACAGAGTGCCTTGGTAATCCTTCTGCTCACCGTTGCATTTGGAGCATTAATGAACAGCACTGCAGCTACCACCAAAGTTGTGCAGAACCACCCGAGTTTCAAAAAGCTCTAAAAAAAAAAAAAAAGAAAGAAAGAAAAGAAAAAAAACCCAAAAATGTAGACTTTACATTAAGCCTCCTTCCAATGTGCCTAAGATTCTCTCAGCCTCTGCCAAATGGTTTCATGTTACTGCAGCTGAAAGTTGGGCTGGGAGGAAAGCAGCAAAGTGAAACAAGCTGGGATGGACATGAACTCTTTCCTTTCACTGTCTGTACAATGAGCAGAGGACAAATCTGCAGTTGTCAGCTTTATGCAATGAAAAAAGAATTGGGGGAGGGGGCAGAGAAAGGAATCCAGAAGGCAGCATCATGCCCTTGGAATGTTTCATTAGGGATGCTGAAGGCTGGAAGAGCTGTCATTCGTCAAGGGCTGTCCTCAGGAGGAGTGAAAAATGAGATGCTGTGTGAGAGCAGGCAGAGCTGCCCTGCTTCAGATCACAGGCAGCATCAGCTCCCTCCTCCACGGAACTGGGCAAGCGACCTGCACATTTCTGGTGTACTTGGGAGCTACCCAGTGAGGGGTTATCAAGCTGAGAAAGAAAAAAGTGTTTTCAGAATCATCCTGATTTTGGGTACCTCAGCTTGAGCACGTCGGAAGGACTGGCTTGGAGAAGGGGTCAGAGTGTCTTAAGCTGTTAGGTTCTTTAAGGCACCTCCAGGCTGCAGGCTTGAAGACAATTCAGGATTATTTTAAAATACCTATGCAGAAATTGTCAGGTTTCCAGAAGCAGCTGCAATGTTCTGTCTGGTCACTGAGTGCTGGACATGGTGCTCCCCAGGTGGGGTGTCCATAGCTCTGACCAGGCAGAGGAGAAGGAACTCTGCAGTCACCTCAGTTCACAATCCAGTGGCAGGCAGGGGACAGTTCTAGTCAGTTCAGTCAGTGTAAAACCTTCCGGGGGGTATCTGAAGCATTTGAAAGGCTTCAGAAACTTCTTACACTTTTAATAATGAAAAATGGTTCCATTTGAATTGGTTTGCCCTAGTTCATAATCGAGCTTGCAACACTTTATAAGTTTCATGTGTTTTCAGTCTAAATCTGGCCTGGAGCTTTTAAACAACTCAGTATAAATATGGCCAATGAGCCCATGCATGATTTCATTAAACTCTTCTTTTTCAATTTTCACCAAGCTCCCCCCTGGAGGCAAAAATCCCATGCTTCTGCAGAGAGTGGGCAAAGGGCAGCAGTTGCTCCGATACCACGAGGAGGACAGAAGAAGGAGCAACTCGGAGGGAAGCTATGGATAGGCTTACACAGGAGAGCTGGAGCTAGGAGGAAGCACAAGAGCAGAAAGCAAGGGTCCAGGGCTCCAGCTGCTGTGACCCAAGCAGCCAGCTGCAGCAGTCCAGATGTGGCTCATCTCAGCTGCCAGGCAGGGCTTCCAGGGGGAGCTGCAGCTCTGCCCCGCAGCACAGCCGGCAGCAGGGAGCTGCCTGGGGGCGAGTGCTGGAGCAGGGCTCGGTCAGAGCTCAGCAGTGCTGCAAACACACCTCCAGATGTGGTTTAAGCTGCAGACCACAACGTGAAGTGAGAAACTGGCAACAACACTTACCAGGGCAACTTACCAATGTCTCCAGACCCCTGAACAGGCTTCTTATCAGAGTCTGTGGATGAGAACACATCTGCAGGAAAACTGATTGAGAAGGAGTCTTGAAGTAAAAACCTTGGACTGGGGCTCAGAACCTTCAGCCAGTAAAGCAGTACTGGCTTGAAAGAGAAATACTGCTAGCAAACAGAGTGCTGGAAGAACACTGAGTTGCAGTCATGGACCTGCATAAGAGCATCAAGTGCATCTGCCTTTCATTCTGCAAGTAACAGTCAGCAGTGTGTGAAAGATTTTAACCTGCTCACAGTTACATATGCCCCCTGCTCTTGCCAGAGTATCTGAGCATCTCATGGTCTCAGAGCATTCAATCTCACATCAATCCTGGAGGCAGGGCAGTTCCATCAGCTGCACATTACAGGTTAAGACCCATGGTACTGTGCAGGAGAAAAGACTTGCCTGAGGTCGAGCATGGAATCTTGCAGAGCAGGGACCTGAAATCTTCCAAGCACCTAGTTAGTCCCTTACTGCTTCTGAAGGTGAATACATGAACCTGAGGTTTAAAGCACAGACTGAGAGCTCACACAACCACACAGCCTGAGGGAACTAAGAATTTTCTTTGTCCAAACATAAAGACAGTAGAAGTTTTTGTCTAATATCTCTGCTCAGACTTGCCCTGCTTTCCCCCAAGTTAGCATCTAGAGCTTTAGTAGGAGTGTATTCCTGAGGACCTATTCTATTTCTGAGCACTTATTCATGCAGCTGCTGAAAGCTAGCACAGCCAAGCCCTTTTCCATCAGCTGCTGAAGTGTTCTGAAAGGGGAAGGGACCTTGCTGTGTATTAGCTCCTTCCCTCCCTGTGCCACGTGTGGCGGGTGAATTGGAATCTTTAGCTGCAGAGATGACTCGTGACCTCTGTGACATTTAGGATCCTGCTCCCCTGTCAAGGTAGCAAGCAGGTTACACCTCGATGGCTCAGAAGGGAGAGCAAAGGGTTTCTTGGAAAGCTCAGTTTGCCTCCCCCCATGTGCTGGGAACACAGAGCCCAGCCATGTGGAAATTCAGTGCCTGGGCATCCAGCTTCACTCTGCAGCCAGTGGTTTAGTCCTTTCAAAACTTTTTAAAATTTAAGCCAAATATTTGCTCAGAAACCAGCTCAGCAGTAAGGCCAAGACAAACCTCAGCTATTATGGCAGTGAGAGTCAGATGAGGAAAGCTCTTTTGCCGAGGTGTTCAGAACTCACAGATGCAGCTTGTGGAGCTGAGGGGGACACATGAACTTAATGCTGTGCCCACTAACAACAGTCCTGATAAAGTCCCCGTGCCTCTGGATCCTTTGGTGCACCAGCTCTGGCCAGAATCCTCAGTGTCACTACTGGTAAAAGGCAAAATTTCAGGTTTATACTTCATTCATGAATCCTGTGATTGTTAAATCCCAAGCACAGCTCTCTTCTGTAAGTATTTTAAGGATTATTAGGATCAGAGTGCACATTTGTTGACGTCTCACCCCGTTCTCTGCCCTGGGTTAAGAATTTCATGGCTTTCCCAAGAGATACTTGTGCTTAAAGGACTCTCTGGGGCAGCCACCAGTGGCCTCAGATCTATAGCACTTGCAGAACTTCAGCCTCTTTCAGACTTCTCCCCAGACTCCCTCCTGGGAGCCAGAGTTGCCCTGTGCCAAGGGCAAGGAGTTAGAGCTCTGAAGTTTTATCCCTGTCTATTCCAACAGCTGAGAATATTCTCTGTGCTTTCTCAGGCAGCCTGAGCCCCTTCAGGGGCTGGTTTTATCCAAGTGCAGAGAACTGCTGCTGTGACTTCAGAGTTCTGATGAATTTTAGAGGTCTCAGGTTCTCAAGTGCAGATATTTGATTTGGACTACAGGCAAAACTGTCATCCTGACTATATTTGGACAGAAAAACATTCCTGGCATTGGTTCCTGCAGTGTCTAACAGCAATGGAACACATTACCCTGTGAGGGAATCCATATGGAGCAAGGGGGAATGGAAAGGAAGGCACAGAGCAGAGCTGGCTTGGCTTTGTCCCTGGGCTGTCAGCAGCAGCGACCAGGACCTGCTTATCCTTTGCAGGGAGCTGGGATTTCCTAAGCCAACAGCCAGGGCTGCAGATCCTGAGATCTCTGCATGCAGTAAATGTCAGATGAAGAAGCAGCCTCTAAACAGCTGTCGGGAGGGAATGGATGTTGCATAATGTTGTTTAAAACCTAAAATGGTCAGCTAGGGACTAGGGAGAACATAAAGGATTGGATCATTTGCACAACACAACACGCTGCCCTCCTTAAATCACCTCAGTCTCCCCTTGCTCTCTTCAAAGGGGGCTGCTGTGTAACACAACACATGGCTACATCCCCAGGGGCAGGTTTTAGCTCAAAAAGAAATGCTTTCTCACTTCCATGGATTATTCTTAGCATTTCTCTCCTCCCCTCTACTCAGCATTGCTCATTCTAAGCCTTGCTTTCAGCACTGCTCCTAAATGGTTCTCCCTGCCCCATCTGCCACGTTTCAGAGGGAAGCTGGCCCTGGTGCAGCCAGCCAGGATCACACCAGCTTCATTCCAGTCCCCCAAACAACACAACAACAACTATTACCACATGCTCATCCTCCTGCTAAGAGGTGCTACACAGAGAACCACCACCAGCCTGAGAACTGCAGCTGTCTGACTACCCAAAACGAATCCCATCCCTCCTGAAACCTCATCCTCAGGGATTAGCTGTGCATTATTCAGCACTGGAACAAACTGCTCCCATCAGCTTCCCTGATGGGAGAGCTCCATGGAGTGGGGGAGAACAGGGGGAGAAGGAGGAGCCCCCCTCTGACCCTCTTTGGTGGCTCAAGGCATCAGCATCAGCCTCTAGTGTCCAGGGCACCAGCCCAGCCCCAGCCCTAGCCAGGGGAGGGGGGGCCCATGGCTGAATGGGATTTACCACACAGTGGCTCCTTGGTGGCCCATGTGAGAAGAATTAGCAAAGCCACATATAGCTCTTATTTTTAAAAGCACTTACATGTTTATCCCTCCACCTCACAACTTGGGGTGGAGGGGAAACAACCCGACAGTTCTGTTCCTGTGGGAACAGCAGCTGGAGCTTGGGACTTTTTCATGGGTCATGGACTAAAAAGGATTGCATCTCCTGTAGCATGGAGCAACATTCCCCAGGGAGAGGGAGAATAAGAATGTTCTTCAGTCCCCGGGCATTCTCCCACTTTCTATCATGCAGCCCCTCGTGACCAGCATCTGCTGATGTTCCTAGAAAAATCCATGGTCTGCTGAATAGCAAATGAGCTGAAAACAAGGGCTTGCTCCAGCTGGCAAAGAAAATGGAATATTTTGCTTAACTGTCAATTTGGAGCTGCAGCTCACAGAAGTGCCTGTACTGGCCTGACCTTGAGTTACCAGAGATGTGGTCTTGACCCTAGGTAGAAGCTCAGCAGCCTTTAAAGGAGCATTTCCTCACTGCTCTGACATCTCTTGCCTCCCCAGCCCCTTGCTGTTCCTATAACCAGCAAGAACACCAAGTGGTGGCAAAAGGAGAACGGGGAGGAACCTCCTCCACCTTGCTGCCTCCTCTCCTCTCTCAGAATCTCTACTAAATGCAATGCAGCAGAACCTTCTTCACTTCTCCAAAGCCTCAGGCTCCCCTGGAGCTGAGCTGTCGTGGGGGGCAAAGCTTGCCAAAAACATACCTGGCACACAGGGGCACCTGCTGACCTTCCATTCTCTCTTGTTCTGTGGCTCCACTGACCATCTTGTTTGTTGTGGTGCAGCAACTCTCTTCTTCTTACTAGGAAAATGAAAGGGTCACACTGGTGCTTAACTGCTCAGCTCCTGCTCCTCAAGAGCCATCAGCAGAACAGGGGGATGAGAGAACACTCCCAGCCTGCACACTGCTCACAAGCCACTCCTGCAGTTCTTAAGCAGGTGTATTATTGCTGTGCAAAATTCCATCTCTAACTTGGCCACACAGTGAATTTCAGATACGAAAACCACATAAGGAGATCTTGACATGGAAGATGCATTTTAAAAAAAATAAAATTAAGGGGAGCTCTTCTTTCCCCTCAAAATCTCTTTTTCTTAGCCAGGAAAAAATAATCATGAAAAAAATACCTCTGTGTTCTGCAACAGCTGCACAGCTTGGAGGTCAAAGGCTTCAGTCCTCCTACACTTTTTTTTCTTTTAGGAAGAATAATCACTTGGAAGCTTCTCTTCATTTAGTATCCAAAGAAATTATTAAAAAAAAAAAACCAAACAAAACAGATGCTGCCTGTTTTTTTTCCCCCCCAAGTAAACTGACTTTAGGTGTAAAGGAGAATTACAACAGAGAGCCAACAATTTGCCACCTCTGTCCCCTCTTCCCCAAGTGCCAGCACACACAGACACTTAACACACCTGATGAACTATCAACATGTTTTACCTTTAGTAAACTGCTTCTGGGTTTGATGCAGAGGCTTGTGAAAGAGCTACATTAAAACCAAAAGAAAACCCTCAGCATTATAAAGACATCCCAGTCTTGTGCTTTTTGAGAGCAGCTTTTGCCCAGCACTTTTCTGTTGCTGCTCTACAATACAGCAAAGGTCCTGGGGATAGGTCTGCTTTATCCCAAAGGAATTTACACCAACATGGACTTGTAGGCAATAAGTAAATGAGGATCTGCATCTCCAGTTTTTACCACAACTGATTCTGAAATGCAGCTTTCCGTTGAGTTGAACCCAACCAACTAATTTAGGGGCTAAATCTGATCCATTGTCATAGCTCAAAAAAAATCCACTGAAACTGTAACAGCCTGAAGTGAGTACTTTGACAAAGAGCATCTACAGGAGAGGGAATCTGTGACATAACACTCTCACAACAGCAAGGAATTATGAAGAATAAATATACTTGTAATCACCACATATTCCAAAGTTTAAAGTCTCTTGAAAAGATTTGCGACCTCTTTGCTAAGGAACAAGGACAGTGAAAGGACACAGCACTTTTGTTTGCTTTCCATATTGCTTGCAGTATGCCACTAACAGTATGCTTCTGTAGAACTGCATCACACACAACAGGTATGTACAGAGACACACACCCCACACACACTACCCTACAGGCTGCTGCCTCCACCAGCAGCCCCTTTACAGGATGGACTCAGATAATATTTGTTCAGGCAGACAGTTAGAAAACACAATACAGCTGGATCCATATTTCAGCTACTGTTTATACATTCATTTTAATGCTCAGGAAAATATATATTTCATTTTATTAAGTTTTGCTGCAAAACAAAGAAACAAAAATGAAATCCCTTTTTCTCATCTCTTAATTATTACTATTTATTTTCTTTACACTTTTGATTGGAGTATTTAACACCTGCCTTTGGCATTATGGATAGAAAGCTCAGGAGTCTCTGAACACACAGTTGTGCCAAAAAAAAAATAAATGGAAGAAGAGTGTCACTTAGAGATTAGAAATATTTGTTGTAACAACATATTTTCTCCAATCAGTGTTCACTACTTTATCTCTAAGGCACACACTCTGTCTTTAGGATCTTATTACACCCAGATTTGCCTCTGTCAGTCCAAGTCCAAGCCCTAATCCCAGCTCAGTGAGTGTGCTCTTAGCCATCAGCTCCCTAGCCCTGGGAGGCAGCTGGGGACTGATGCCATGACTGGTCTCCTCTGGCACCTCCTCCTGTGAAACACGAGCACACGCTTTGCCACTGCCTGCCGGGGTGCAGGTACATCCTCCTGCAGCATCTCCTTTCAGAGCAATGCAAGGCCCCAGCTCTGATGCTGCAGGGCACCAGACATGCTGCAGTCACTGGGGCTGGAGGCCACTGCCAACGTTTGCATATGGGAGTCTGTTTGCCTCTGGTCTCAAAAGTCTCTTCCACCTTCAGTAGACAGGTCAGTGTTGAGTTCAGGTCACTCTGCTGGGTGAGGAGCACAGGGTGAGGAGGCTGCCTGCCCTCAAGCACTGCTCCTTGGCCTTGAGACCCTGTGAGCAGAGGGCACTGCCTCCACCCCACCAAGCCACAGCAGTTACTGCTCCCCTCTGAGGGCTCTGCAGGCAGCCAAACACACCAGCCTGACCCACACCTCTCACCTAACACCCAAACAGAAAGGAGGAGAAGGGAGGTGGGGACGGGGCGGGAGGCAGAAGGTCCTTAGACAAAGATCTGGATCCTCTCCCGGATGGCCTGCCTGCAGATGGGGCAGACAGTGAGGGCTGTGCTGCAGTCTGGGCAGGAGCCATGCCCACACTGGAAGACCAGCTTGATTTGGTCGTCGATGCAGATGGGGCAGGTGATGCGCTCCTCCATCTGCCGGTAGCGGCTCTGCAGCTCCTCCATCAGCTTCCTCTGCTCCGTGGACTCGGAGCTGGGGCTGCACTCCACCTCCGTGCTGTCTGCAGGGGGAGAGCAGGAACAGAGTGAGTCACTGCTGGGCTCTGCCTCCTGCCTCTTTAATTGGACTCTGCCCCTCAAGAGCAGCAGTTAGCTCAGACTAAACTCTCTTCCCTGGGCCTTACCCAGGCCTGAGATGATGCTCCTCACAGACTGGCCAGTGTTGCTTTCCTTTGTTAGCTGCTCAGCTGCTTTGTGTGCTGTGTTTTTGTTTTGAGTTTCAGTGGTTTGTTTCTTTTCCAAAGGAAGGAAATGTTGTCTGAAATGTCCTGCTGCTACCTCCAAGTACAAACATTCCAAGCTGGTTGTGGTGCTCTGCCACACTAATCCAGGAATCCTGACACAAGTACTATGTTCTCTCAACCTCCTGTTCCCATCTGGGATTCAGCTTCTTGGTTAAATCTTTCAGGACACACACAGTAAAACACTAAGACACCATTTGATGTCACTTGCCTGGACTTCTGCATACATGAAGCTACAAAAGTAGGAGTCATTTGGTTAACTTTATGGTTCTTTTTAGAACTCCAAATCCTGGACAACTGCCAGCTTAGGTAAACAAGACTCCTCCTGGTTTCAGCTTAACACAACTCACTGTTCATCTTCTGCTCCTCAATGTCTGATTAGGCAGCTTTACACTTCAATATAGGTGTCCTTTTCCTCAACATTCTGGAATTAGTTGCACTTCAGTGGTGCAAAGAGTAATTAAAAATCCATAAAGGTGAAGCATGTTTGGGGCTGTGGAGCCTTTAGCAAAGGCAAAGACATGACTGATAGGGGAGTCCTGCTGATAGCATGAGACCTTGATGTTCCTCCTCCAGCAGAGATCTGCATGCAAATGTCTCATTGGAATTCTCCTCATTTCTTGCCAGTCTGTAGCAAAGACAAATGTTCCTGCCTACACTCAGGTAAAATGCCTGCTGTTTGCACTGGGGAGTTCCAAAGCAGATTTCTGTCCTTGCCAGCTGTGTATGTCCAATGCCACCTGACAGATCCTTGGGTACCCTCTTGCTTCTGTCCAGACATCAAGTCACAGGACACAGCCACGAGCAGCAGGATGTGCAGTTAATTTTTATGTGCACTTGCCCTAAGAGTGATCTCAGCTAGAAAGACATCAACTCTCACTGCTATGAAAGAAGCTTCAGTGGACAACCTGCATTAATTCTGAGGCAAGTGCAAACCTGCTTCTAGTTTGCTGCCATGCATAACATTGCTTACTCTGGACACTGAGTAATGTGGACAGAAGATAATCTGTTTAAAACTGGGATAAAGAGCTTGATTGAAATAATCCAGCTCAGTGATTCCTGGAGAGCTGGCTAATGCCAGCCCTACACAGGCACTGTAATTTCAGCCACTGGTAAATCACTGCCTGTGAAAACAGTCAGACTGACACATGGAGAACTCAGGATTTGCTTTCAAGCCACAAAATAAGCCAGGCACAGGACAAGCTTCCTCAAATGTCCTGTCTGTGCAGCTTAAGCTTGGCCCATGACACCCAAGAGAATTGACCTTTTCCTCTCTCAAGGTGGTCAATACAACAGGCATGCACATCCCCAAAAAACACCCAACACAAAACAAATCATCTCCCTTCATTATGCTTATTTAGCTGAAAATCATTGAAGCTGCTCAAACGAACACTGTGCAGGACCCTTCCCACAGCACTTAACAGGAGGAACAGCAAACATACCTTGTTTCAGTTTTTTGGTTATTGTCACTTGACATTTGATGCACTTCTTCATTCTCCTGGAGCACTCTACCACAAATGATACAAGAAGAGGTTACAGTTAAGCCCACTGAGGCCAGAATCAAGAGGAAGACAAAAAGACTCAAGAACATCAGTTCTGAACAGCCTGAGACCTCTCTGGATGATTAAGAGACTGATTCTGCACAACAATGAGGACACTACCTTCTTTTTGAGCTATGTCCCAGTCTTTTTGTTCAGTCTTTCCTACACCAGTAGCAAATATAACACCTTTACACCCTCAGTGCTCTGTGCTACAGGACCTGCTGCACTGTGGAGCAAAACAGGCCTTTGCTCTGAGGCAAAAGGCTGCAGCTCTGGCACACAGCCCTCCCCAAACCCCCTGTGGTCAGGTGGTGAGTGCCTTGTGAGGTAACAAACCTGTTGACATATTTGAGCTGGCTGCCATTAAAACAACTCAGATGCAAACCAACAGCAAAAACCAGAGAAGAGGGAAATTCTTCTTGGGAGGTTTTTGATGGATAAAGCACTGCCAGACAGAACTGCAACATCTGACTTTCCTTCTGAATTATCCAGGACATCTATAAGCACAAGCAAAGCTGCCTGGGTCCCACCCAGCAGGTAGTCAGAACACTCTGTGCTTTTCACAGACAGCTTTGGACACCTTGTCTAAGATGGTGGTGCTGAAATAATGGCAGGGTTGTTTCAGGACACAGCACAATAGCTTTGTATCTAAACAGAGCTTGACTTCTGGAAGTCCAGCTAGGGAGACCATGCAATGGATCAGGAAACAATTTTTTTTTAAAAAAAAAGGAATAAAAATCAGAATGGACTTACCTTCACACACAATACTGTGCTGGCAGGGGAAGAAATGGATGAGCAAGGCCAGCTCTGAGCAGACCAGGCACTCTGTGGGGACTGCCACACTGGAGACACTAAGGTTGGTCATGGTGTTGGGCGTGGTGTGCACCCGGCGAAGGCTGCAGGTGACGGCTGAGCTGTCTGAAGAGACCTGCTGCTCCCTGCAAGCAGCAACACCTCATGAGCCTGCTCCTACTCCAGGTCCTCCCCCAGCAACAAGGTGACATGGTATTGACCCCGGCAAACTCTCCACATGAAGACAGAGCATCAGATGCCCAGGTAGCATAAACCTGGGAACTTTCATAGCCCTAAGTGGGACCAACTCAGCCTCTACTAGCCAAGATTTTGACTAGATCTATCTAAAAAGAAAGGGAAAGCTGTGGCTGCCATAACTCTGCAGACACACCCAAATCCTCCAGTCAAACCTCAACACAGAAGCTGAAACCAATACACTGTTATGAAAAATGTCAATCTGAAAGAACTGGCATTCTTTAAGCAAAAAAAAATTAATCTAACATATACTCCACAGACAAAATTCCTATGGAAAATGTTTAAATGGACACATTTCACCTGCTCTTTACAGTGGACCAGAGGCAGAGCCAATTGCATTGGCTGCTGCATGGTTCCTCCTCCAGTGGGAGCATGACTGCTGCTCTGTGCTCTCAGATCAAACAGAACTCTGCTTTCATGTTTGCAAAGTCAAAATCCAAACAAATGTTTCTCAGAACCTGAGATAAAGCCATCTTTGACTTGCTACTCTCCCATTGGCATTTTCTCAGCTACTTCTCTTATCAGCTGAAAAACAAGCATTTATCTAGCTCTGGAATCAGTCCTGCTGATTCTGGTGCCCACTCTGTCATTGCAGCTCCTCTCTGTTTAGACTGTAAGTATCTGTCAGTGCAGAATCCAGTGAAAGTACAACAGAACCCAGAGTTACTCTGCAAGAGAGAAGTTGCTCTTGGCTTCAGTGGCCAGTCTTCTCAGCCTGCCTCAGGGCTCTCTGGAAGTCAAGAGGCACAGAGAAGCCTTACTCTGCTTTTCCCAGGTCTGTCAGAGAAGGGCAGAACACACCCTTAAATAACCCCTCCAGAAACACAGGATCAGCAGCCAGCTCCAGGTGGAGCAGGGGGTGCTCACACTGACATCCACAGTGTTTCAAAGATGCTTCATCCCTCCTGGCACAACCAGTGACACCACAGTGCTGAGGGTGTGTTTTGCAAGGGACTATACTGTAGCTGGTTTCCAGAGGACATGATTTACCTGAATTTCTGTGAGAAGTCTTTGACAATCTGGATAATCCTTCCATCTGTAATGAGGTCTAAAGGAGACTTCCCCCGGTGGTTTGCATAATTAATATCTGCTCCTTCTTGTGCTAAGTAACAGGCAATTGCAGTTCCAACATTCAGCTCTACATTTCCAAGAAAGCCAGAAGCCTGCAGCTAAAAGAGGTTGAGAAACACTCTCTATTAATAGGAAAAGTTTGTTATGTGGCTTTGATCTGTATCAATTTCTAAACAAAGTCTTAATCCTTGGGCTTAAAATTTAGAAGGACAATTTAGCATTCTTTTTTGGAAGCAAAATAAAAACTCTTCAGCATGTAAACAGGAGATTCAAATCTTAATGCCTTGTTCCCAGAATGCAAGACTGGTGGTCCTAACTGGTGCTAAACATTACTAATTATAGTAAAATAGGCATTCACTTCTTCAGGTGGTGAAAAGGAAGTCCCTGAAGGCATCACAGTACACACCAACTGATGAACAGCTGGTGGGTTGGCACACAGCATGTAGCCCTTCAGAATGTCTGTTTAATTCATTATGATCATTTTGAATTGCAATTAAGAAAAAAAAACTATGCCAGGTTTTCCAGTGTGCTGAATTATCCCTACAATGGATCCATTCTCACTCCATCCACACAGTGTAACTGATGTTTGCTCTGGTGGTTTGCACTGCAGATCTGGTGTGTGCACACATTGGTAGTCACATGGATGGCAGACCACTTTGAAGGCCTAAGTTAATATCATCTTTGCCAAAAAGGAAGACTAAGTTCCCAGTCCTTGGCACAGCATGCTCTGATTTCCAAATCTATGACCTTCCCTGAAAGACCACACATACCATGAATACAGAGCAATGCACAGGATTAGTAACAATGCAGGCTTTAGCCTTTGGCCTGCTAGGTCTCACCTCTCACATTCTGCTTTACATCTGCAGATAACTGGGCTGTTTGTGGTTAGCTAGCCTCATATTTTCCATGCCATCAGGCAGAAATGAATTGCTGTGGTTCTGGGGCATGCATTAAACCCAAGACTCTTGGCTCTGCAACTGGATTCATGACCTTTCCCATGTCAAGAAGTGCACAATGCTAATAAAAAATCTAGTATGAATTGCTGTCTGACTATGTGAAGTTTCATGCTGTAAATTCAAGCATGGCCTCAGAGGATCTATTCTCGCTTGCCCACAAGCAAGGTTTGTTTCCATGCTCCCCCTCTGGGCTGGCTTTACACAATCTCCCCACCTTCCCTCACCCCCTTAGATCCCACTCTCTGCTGCCATTTGAACAGCAAGCACTTTCCTGCTCCTGGTGCTGCAATTTCTCTACTCCCAGCTCACCTTGGAAAGGAGGGACACCCCCATCTCCCCCTCCCGCTTCTCCGCCACGAGGGGCAGCAGCTGCTGCCTCTCCAGGGCGATGTGCATGGCTGTGTCCCCATCCTCATCCTCAGCATTGACATCACTGCCCTGGCTGACCAGCAGCTCCACCATGCCCACGTGGCCCTGGATGACAGCCAGGTGCAGGGGGGTCTGGTTACGGTTGTTCTTGAGATTGACGTCACAGCGGCCCTGGAAGAGAAGAATGGCACAAAGTGTCACTGGCTGCTGCTCAGTCTGGCTGGACACCACCACTGCAGCTGTGCTGCTGGAGGTCCCAAGTCCCAGGTCCATCTTTGTCAGGACAGCAGCATAGAGATCTCCAAGTGAGTTACATGATCCAGCCCTCTGTGTCTTAGCCATATGGCCCAGACACCTCAACCATCAAGGAAGAGGAAACAAACACCCCCAGAAATACCAACCCCTCTTCTTCAAAGTCTGGCAGACACCACCAGCTCTTTGAAGAGACCTCCTTGTGAGTCCCAGCATTAACTCAGTGCTTTGGAAAGCTGGGGGGTTGGGAGGGGGACAGATGGGAGGTTTTGGTGATGGTGGGTTTGTTTTGTTTCTTACCTCTTTGATGAGAATTTCTGCCACTTCTTTGTGATTGTTGAGAGCAGCAAGGTGCAGGGCAGTGAAGCCATCTTCCTTTTTGGAGTCAACGAGCTGCCGAGCTCTTGCTAGAATCTTCTTTATGGCTCTAGAGTGTGGGAGGTTAAAAAAGATGGAAGAGTTACTTTATCAGAAAGGAAAACAATGTAGAAGAGACAGGTCAGCCTCTTCTGCTTCATAGTTATGAATGCTCATGTTTTAATAGGCAGCACCAGGAGCTGGCACCTGTGAAGAGCACTCCCTCTACCTCACAGACTGAGTTACAAGAATAAAACAAAAACCCTCATTTATCATTTAATAAAGTAGGGTGAACTCACACTGCTATGAAAATAACAAGCAGATTTATCCTTGTAAGAATTTAAGAGGCTCTCAGACAGTCTTTTCAAGTACTGTTTACTATAGACCTTCTGTCCTTTCATGTGTGAACCCAAACATCTAAGGAAACCATCCAGAAGCAGACAGATTCCCTAGCCAAGCTGGTGAGGTGGGAGAAAGATGGGACAGGGAAAGTAGGCAGCAGTTTTCTGTGACAGCATGAAGGAGGGCAACAGCTATACCCAAATACCTAAACCCAAGGAATGTATAGCCAATCATTTCCTTCCTAGCTATCTGGAACTACATCCGTCACCTCCTTACTGTTAGACAGCAAGCACAAGTTAACAGCTGTAAAAGCAATAAAAATGAAAAAAGGTCACTTACAGCTTGTTGCCTTTTCGAGCAGAATAGTGGAGCAGGTTAAAGCCTTGACAATTCTGGACAGTGAAGTCTATGTTAGGTACTTCAGTGAGAATCTCAATAACGACTTTGTAATCTGCAGTGATGGCATAGTGCAGGGGAGTGTCTCCCTGGGAATCCTGGAAAGGGTACCAAGAATACAGGTTACCTACTTCAGAGTGTCAAATGAAACAGCTCACCCTGAAGGACAGTTCAAGACAAGAAGATATATAGTGTCACCAGGTCACACCAGCTCCAAGCCAAACATCACTGGCATCCCCAGCAGGTTCACAGCCTTCCTGAAATGATTTCCCCAGGCTGGATGCCAGCTGCTGAGCAGACAAATGGTAACATTCCCAACTCCCTTTGAGGGACTGACCCAGCACAGTCCAGGCCCACCACCATACAAGCACACCCTAAAATTGGGCTGGGTCCAATTCACCATCCTTCAAGTTCCTAAATGTCAGTCTTAAGAACAGGAGTGCTTCAACACCACACACAGCAGGTCAGCTCTCACTGGAAGCCCAAGCCCAGCAGAGCAGAGAGAGTTCTACTGGGCTGAGCTAAGCAGACTCAGGATGATGAAGGGGCAGACCCAAACCTGGACTTTCAGAGTAGTGAAATTAGAGGAATACTTCCTCTGTGCAATGCACAGTAGTGCATTTTTAGGGAATGACCTTCAAAGTCTACAGAGCAACAGATAGTGTAAGACAAAGAAGCACTTCTCCACCTCAAAAAAACCCCACCCACTCTAAAAAAAGGCCTCCAAATACCCCCCCAGCCCCAAATCCCATAAACCCTACAACTTACTGGGAGGTTGACATCACAGTTGAGCTCACAGAGGGTCCTCACCACCTCTGTGAATCCCTGACTGACAGCAACGTACAGTGCTGTGCACTTGGCATTGTTCAG
>NW_008622557.1:0-9620 GCF_000691845.1 Merops nubicus | reverse complement strand
AGCAGGTCTGCACTGGCTCCTTTACCAATAAGCACACGGGCAACCTCAGCTTGGTTTCTGATTTAAAAGCAATAAATAAGATTAGATTCAGTCCTGTGCAGACAGCAAGTTCTTCCTCCATGCAAGGCAACAGAGCTTCCTGGGTTTTGTATCCTCTCGACCTCATCCTACCTGCTCTTACTATGAAAAAAAACCAAAAGGCAAAAAAAAACCCAACAAAACAAGCCCTTCCTAATTTGTACTCTAGAATCTGCTCTCTCTTTGCTTTAAATTAACAGGAACCTCCCATTTGTAATGATGAATTCTCCCCTGGTAACTGACAACACAATTTAACCTTCCATCTTGCTCTAGAAAACAGGCAATTACAGAAACCAACCAAGCAAACTAATTCAAAGCAACTGAACCACCTCCCCATCCCCATCCCCCTGGAAAAACAATCACCAAAACCTCCTTATCACTTGTTCTGATTCCTCCCAAAATTTCTAGCACAGAAGCTGACCTAGCTGTGGATGTTAAACTAGTGCACTAAGAAATGCACCCGTGTCCTTGAAGCTCAAAAACATTGTGTGAACTGTGTTAGAAACTGGCTGTTGAGCTCCAGGACCACACACCCTTCAGACAGAAATGTCCTTTTGCAGCCCTTCAGGTCTTGCATCAGAGATGGCAAGAAGAAGATACCCTACCCAAAGGCTGCATAGTGCAGTGCTGTGTCCCCCTCTTCATCCCTCAGGTTGACAGAGGCGTGTGCCTGCAGCAGCATCTTCACCACATCCAGATGCCCCTGGTAAGAGGCAATCTGCAGGGCAGTCCTACCCTGGTTCTTCGTGTCGACCTGCAGGAAGGGCAGAGACACAGCAAACAGCTTGGTTAGGAAAGACCTTCCTTGTGTTCATGCTCCAGAGCAGGCCTAGCAGGATGGAAGCCACTAACTGCAGGCTCAGAAATGCTAAGGAGCATCCCTGCCCTGTTGGCTCTGCTCTATGGACATCAACTACAAGGTTGACCTTGCTGGAAAGAGGACAGCACATTTAGTTAAGAAGGGAGAAGCAAGTGAAGGGAGCTGGAAGCCAGGGCTCTAATTGCAGCTCTGATGCCAAATCCCTCTCTGTCTGCAAGCAGAATACTTCTTGACATCTCTGCCAACAATTCTTTTCCCAAAAGGAAAATGTGTGAGGAGATCAAATGAGCTTTGCATAAGGCTTTGAAGGTGCCAAGTCCCCATTGTTCTCTTACTCCAGGTACTCTGCTGGGCACAACAGCTGGAGGGTTTATCACAGTGCTGAAGTGCTGCAATGAGATTTTTGAGAATTAGAAGGGATTGAAGAACTAAGAGAGGCTGTATGAAAAGAAAGGGGGAAAAAAAAAAGAAGCTACTGAAAGCAGTGGGAGGCTAAGGAGAAGGGATGAAGGAGCTAGCAAATCCTCAGCAGACTGGCAAGGAGAACTGAAGGGTTTTTCCCCTGCAGCTGGTTCTGTGCAGCAGCCAGGAGAGCAGGACAGGCAAGGCTTCCCTTGATTCACCCAAAATGATGGACAGTCCTTTAGGCAAGAAGGTATTAAAGGCTACTGAGTTATTCTTCCATTTACACAAGAAAAGACAATGCTGATTAGCTGGAAAGGCCTTGGCAAGCAATTCCAATTTGCACTACCAACTGAGCCTCAAATCCAGCCTGCTCTTGCCTCATGTAACACTAACAGAAATAACTAGTTAATACAAATATTACCATAGAAATACAATATAGAAAAGAAATAGAAATCTAATAAAAATAACTAGTAACATAATGGATTACTGACTCTTGGCACTTTCTTATCTGGGATAAAATCAACAACTGCAGGTGTTTGTCTATTCCTCCCATCTCCAGAGACTCCATTAACTTGGTAAATGAAGAATTGAAATAAATACCAGGCAACTAACCACTACATCAGCTTCACAGGGGTTCCTTCAGAATCCATCCTAGTTTTCCTGGTTCCTGGATCCAGCTGCTCCTGCTGGCCACGCAGACATGGCCTCAGCAAAACTTATGATTTGTTACCAGGGGTTTCCAAGGACACTGCTGAAATACTTTGTTCTCTGTTTCTCCTTTTTAAACCTGTTTATGAACCCTCTATCACTCACTGAAGGAGCTTGAACCTTCAAACAGGCAGCTTGAAAGAGCAGTGATTTGAGTAGATGAGATCCTCTGGCACTTTGCAAGCACATAAATTGTTCAGCAACAAGTCAAGCCCAGATCCCTGCTTCAGTCAGACATGAGATAAGACACTGCACAGACATGCACAGTATCAGGATCTGGGCAGCTTTTCTCTTTCCTGATTCCAACAATATTGTTTTGCAAGGTCAGCTAAGGACAGGCACATTCAGCCAGACACAACCCACAGCTTTCTTTCCAAACAGAAGATAGATGGACATTTGGTACTCTTATCATAGAAAGAAACACCTCTTCCCACTAAATCTATAGGTGCAGTGTTCATATGGGAACTCTGGGAGAAGTCTGCTTTGGAAATGGGTTTTAAGTACTTAACTCTAGTTCAGTTTTACTGCCACAAACTGGAGCTATAAAATATGCACATTTAAAATACAAATTTAATCCTCAATAGCAGCAAAATAATTTTCCAGCTCTCAGGAGCTAATACTAAGCCTGAAAAATCTATTCTTTTTCTCCCAGCCTTTTCCCCACTTGACTACAAAATTTTATAACAGCATTTTAAAGAGCAGCAAGAAAAAGTAACTACTGAGGATGTCTCCAAAACTTGCCTTGTCTGGGTACTTCTGAAGGAGCTCCCGAACTTTAGCCACATTGTTGAGTGCTGCACAGATGACCAGGCAGCCTGCATGCTCTGACTCTGTCTTCTGGGACAGCAGCTTCTCCAACACAGTTATCAAAGTGCCTGGTGGGAATGGGACAGAGCCACAGGTTAAGAAGGCCAAGGAGCACGTGTGTACCTGTGCACAGCTGGCACCATACAGCTGTGTGACCAAAGGGTGGACCTGCTGTGCCTCTAGTACTTCACTCACACAAAGAGCTTTACACACTTGTGGCTTAACACAGAACTTTTGCTTTACAAGTCTTGGTGCTTTGAGAACCCAAGAGACACAAGACCATGCTACAGAAGGCCAACACAGAAGAAACACTACTAAAAGGCAAATAATCTGAAGAGGAATACATGGGTTTGGAAAGGATGCTGTAGGGAAGAAATATAGGTCCTTTCAGATGGGCCCTCTAATTACAGACTTTTGAGTGCTTGAGGGGACAGAGGTGTTGCAGTTCTCCAGATGGAGCAAAGTTAAAAAGTTTGGGCTCATATACAAGTAGTCTCTGGAGTCTGTTTAAGACTCCTCTACATAGCAAAACCAAAAAGAAAAAAAGAGGTCTGTCATCTGTCCTGCATGGTCCTGACATCTGGGTTCCTTTCAACTCAAAGCATTCCATGATTCTGTGATGATCTAAAAGTAGTAAGTATGGTGAGCCTACAAAAGATTCTGTGATCAGATGTGTGAAACAGACAAACCCCCATCTACACATCATGGGATCCCAAATTCATTTGCAGGGTGGATCAGACAAAATAATCACTGATTTGACAACACTTCCCAACAAGGACCTGGGAATATTTCACAAGCACTCAAGAATCACCTTCCTACAGGAAATGCAGCCCTGTGGAAAGGGAAATTGAGGCAGATCAAGGCAGAGGAAAATACTGAACCTAGGGCAGTTTTACAGTTAGCAGTCTCAAGTCCTAAATTCTGTATTTTCCTGTTAAAGCCAGGTTTGCTTCCCCAGTAAGGCACAGCTTGGGTTTGGAGCTCTGTCTGGGGATGAACAAACAGCTGGAGTTTAACACCGTCCGAAAACTGTTGCTGCTGTTACACCAGAGCAACCACATCACAAACCCCAAGGGATCAGCCATCCCTGCTCTCACTATCTCACTTTTTGATTCCTTTGCATTCTCTGTTGTCATGAGGTTTGCTTCCTCCTCTCTCTGATAGGCTGTCAGGCAGGCTGGGTTAAAGGTCCAGGACTGCCCTCCAACCGACACTCGCAGATCTCCGTCCCCGTAGACTTTGATCACTTTGCCAATGTGCCCCAGGGTCTGCAATGGAAAGAGAGAAAGGATTTTTAAAAGGTACAACGTGGTTTGCTGTGCAGCTCAGAACCAAAGCAATGCTTCTAAGAGTGGTTTGGCAGGTGGCACTCCTGCTGTGTGAAGAGAAGCACTGAACAGCGACACACACGCAGACAGCTCCCGCTTCAAGGACACCAGAGGGTTCTCAGCAGCTTCTCCATTACTGGTTTTATGTAAGAAGGGTTTCCCAGACACATTACAGATGTCTGGACATGAAGGTGGTAAGACAACAAAACATGGTCTGAAGAACACTGAGAGAACTGCTAAAACTGGGATTAGGAAAGGTCTCCTCTGTGCATTTAACTGCTCCTGGAGGACACCCGTACTCTGCTTTTCAGCCATACTGGGCTGATCAGATCATTCTTCCACTTAGACACTTTCCTGCCTCATTCCAGAGAATTAGGGAGGATGTAAGAGGTCTTGGTTACTTTGGTTAGTGAAACCTCTCCTCTGACTTTCTAGTAGCCAAAGCCTTTGTTAGATTCCCCACTTCCCCCTTTGCCTTGGGTGCTGCAACAGCACTGGATCACCGGTAGCCAGCAGCACCAGGCAGCACTTCTCTTGCAAGGCCTCAGCAGTCCCAGGAAGCTCTGTGCACTCACTGACCAGCAGGACTACTGGAGGCCCAGTCACTATTACTAATTGCTCAGGAGGTTACTGGAGTGTGCTGGAGCTGGTGTGCACTCACAGGTGCCATCTCATCTGTCCACTCCCCATGACCAGGTTGGAACCGCTTCACTGTTTCCATATCATCTATCACCCGGACAACATCACCAACCCAAAAGGTGTTGAGCTACAAGAAAAAGAAAGTCATAAGCTTTGGGGGGATGAAGCCTGGAAAAAAAATAAAAGTAGCCATCAGCCCTTCCACCCCAGCCCACCCCCCTCAGGAAAGCCCACCAAAGGAGAAGCCCATTCACTCAAAACCCAAGGCATTACAAATGTAAGCACAACTACCAAGAAATCTGTAATCCCTGCACTGCAAGTCCAAGGGCTGGGGTATTTCTGGTTTAAGACAAGTGCATATTTACATAGGGAAATAATTGGGGACACAATACTTTTCTTCTTTTCTTTCTTCATCAAACCATTTATAATTAATAGCAGTATAAAGAACTTTCCTTGGTCCACCTCCCCACCATACCTGACTTGGCACTGGCGATTTTAATGCAGTTTAATAAGGAAGTTAAATCTGGTTTGGTATTTAGAACAGAAAAGGGAAACCAGAGTTTATCTCTGCTGGTAATTTGCCAAATGCTCCCTCTGCTCACTGAGCTAAGAGGGGAGCACTGTCAAAACACACTTTTCAAAGCAGACTAATTCTGCACAAAACAGTCTGACACTGCATTTTCCATTGGTATGGCAGTTTTTAGCATTGTGTCCTTGTTCAGGTCTTCCAGAATTCTGCAGCTTTCCAGCAGCTCCTCCTATACCTATTAACCCTCTTTCTAATCATCCACATTTCAAGTACTCAAACCTCTGGGGAAGGGCAGAGCTATGAGCTTCAGAAATGCAGACACAAAATTAGAAGAGCTGGATTAAAGACTCAAGTCATCCAGAAGAATCAGAGAGAAGCGAGACAAAAAATGATGCAAAAAGGAAGATAACATGAAGACACAAGAGCAAGGAAGAAAACAAAGTCATATGGAAATGATGCAGAAGAAGATTCACCACAGATGAAAGGCAGCAGCAGAAGGATGAGCTACTGTAGGTCTACCATTACCACTCTTACCAAAGAAGCTGAAATGAAGAAATGCAATTTACCTTCAGAACTAACAGCATTTGAAATGCAAAGGTTCATAAAACTGCACAGCCTAGTAACCCAGCTCCCACTGTCTGCAGCCAGCTGTCTTAGCTCTGATGGCCTGCAGGATATTCTGCCTGCTTTCAGAACAGCAGTCTCTCTTCAGCACTTGAGACACACAGTGCCCTAACACAGCAGGTGAAATGGACAGCTATTCCCTGAGGCATTTCTAGTTCCAGCCAAGCTCACCCATCAGCACCTACCTTAGTCAGAGCTCCAGGGTGGAAAGTCCAGCGGGTGTCACTGTTGAACTGGACCCTCACGTCCCCTCTGTCCGTGATCCTGTGCACAGTCCCTGTCTGCCCAATGAACTTTTGATAGGGGGGAAAAAAAAAGTAGGGGAAACCCCCTAAATAAATCACATTGCTTAATAGTGGGAAAAGCAGGCATAGATGGCTAATTCCCCCACCATTTCCAACTCACAGACTAACAGTGCTCCCCACACTGCCTTAGATGAGGTGCAGTTTTTCTGCAGAAGGAGGGAAAGGCTGCTTAAGAAGCTCCTCTAAAGTAGCAGCACATTGAGGGAAGAGGATGATAGGAATACAAAGTGTGAAAATCCTTGGAAACACACCACAAATTCTCCTCCTCTTTCCACATAACAAAGGTGGGCAGAGATCACAACATTCTTCTGCAGTACAATACCAGCAAGGCATGCTCCAAGAGGGAAAAAAGAGGGTGCATGATAGAGGAGACCACAGAAAAACAAAGTTGTGCAGAGCACAACTGCTGTATCTAGTGATTCTGGCAGGTGCTCAGCAGCTGAAAGTTTTGAAGGAGACAAAAAGTCCTGATTTTTGAGATGACAGGATTTTACAATTCCTCTAACATCCCTTTCTACACCTGTGCTCACCAACAACAGGAATTCAAAGTGCAGAGGTTTAACAGCCTAGCAGACTAGATGAGCTACACAGCAAAGTTCAAAATCTACAGCTTTGGGGATGAAGGACTTAGCTGGAATAAAAAAATTCATGGCCTCACTGACAGCCTTCTTAAAGTCATGCCAGAAGACAGCAAGTCCCTGCCTGCCAGGCCAGCAAAAAAACATACCAAACGGACTAATGCTCAGTGGAGAGATTTCCACTTTGAAATAGAAATGACATAGTTTGTGTGGATATTGTACAGTCTGATTTCAAAAAGACCACTCCCCTACAGGGCAGGTTGGGCTGGGATACATATATAATGTGCCTTTGTAAGTTTACAGCACTGCTTTCCACACCAAGGCTTCAGACAGCTGCCTCAGAATCAGCCCTGCAGGCATTTGGGTCACTTGTGGCTATACACTTTCCTCCCTCTCCAAAAAGCCACTTTTATACAAGTTACTAATGCAGGCTCAGAAACAGGTTCTTATTTCTGTAACAGCATCAAAATGTGATTTTGTCTTGCAGTAAATCTACTGCACAACACCAGTACTGCCTCCCTCAAAACATGAAGATAAATTCATCTATTTTGGGCAATATCTGTAGGCTGTTAAAAAGACAAAGTTGACTTGAGGAGAAACAAAAAGCCTAGATCTTTTCATTTAAATAGCTAATTTATTAATTTGTCTGAATGTAAGCCCACATTGAACATTCACAACCCCCTGGAGACTTACTTCTGTGATGACCCCCTGAGATGCTACTCTACAGTAATAGGTGTCACTTCTGTCTTCACTTCCTCTACTATCTGAGATTTTCTAGACCACAGGTGAGAACAGACTGATAGCACTTCAAACAAGACATCAGGCTAAGCTAGAAGAATATCCTATGGGCCAAGAAATTTTAGCCCTGCCCAGGGATAGACCCCACTGTTGACAAAACACAACTTCCATTCATAGTAACACATAGTTCAAAGGGAGCCAAACAAGGACTGGCTCCAGAACTCCAAGGAAAAGATCTGTGCCTCATTTAAAAACAAACAAACAAGCCATTCAATTTTTGCACTGGCTTCCAAGACTTTTGACCCATCATGGACTCTTTAGAAACCATGTGGGGCTCCACAAGGCAATTCCCATAGAACATAGAATTATCTGAGCCTAAAAATAAGTCTGACTCCAGTGTGCTATCAGTGAAGAATTTGTATTTGTGCTGGGGTCAACAGAGGATAAATGCAGAAGGTAACAGGCTACTCAGGGATATTCTGGTAACTTCATAGCCAATGCCTACTCACACAGGCTGGGACAGTGACCAGTCATGACTGAGAGAACAGCAGCAAGCAGCAGCATACCTCTGCCATTTTAGGATTCCAGCCCCCGTGGCCCTCCTGCATCTCCCGCAGGATGTCAATGTCCAGCAGGCACTTCACCTTGTCCCCGTGCTGGAAGGGGTGCCTGTCTGTGCTCTCCTTCCTCTGCAGCTCAGCTGGCTTTCCTGAAGAGAAGAATGACACCACCCACATGCATGCAGAACACAACAACACACTGTGTCTCACTTGGCTTTGTCACAAGGGTTGCCAATTAACACAGGCTTAATTCATAGAATCAGAAGGGTTGGAAAAGACCCCCAAGATCATCAAGTCCAACCATCAACCCAACACTACCATGCCCACTGAACCACATCCTAAAGTGGCACATTATGTGTTTTTCACAAGGGTTGCCAATTAACACAGGCTTAATTCATAGAATCAGAAGGGTTGGAAAAGACCCCCAAGATCATCAAGTCCAACCATCAACCCAACACTACCATGCCCACTGAACCACATCCTAAAGTGGCACATCTATGTGTTTTTTGAACCCCTCTAGGAATGGTGACTCCACCACCTCCCTGGGCAGCCTGCTCCAACGCCTCACCACTCTTGCAGTATTATTCTTCCATATCATTCTTCCCAATATCCAATCTAAACCTTCCCTGGTGCAACTGAAGCCCATTTCCTCTCATCCTATCACTTGTTGCTTGAGAGAAGAAACAAACATTCACCTCACTCCAACCTGCTTTCAGGGAGTTGTCAAGAGCAATAATGTTTCCCCTCAGCTGCTCCTCACAAGCCATGTTCCCCAGACCCCTCACCAGCTTCACTGCCCATCTCTGGACCCACTCAGGCCCCTCAAGGTCTTTCTTATCCTGTGGCACTCAAAACTGAACCCAGTGCTCCAGCTGTGGCCTCTCCAGTGCCAAGTTCCAGGGGCTGCAGAACAGAGCAAACCCCTTTTTCCATTCTAGAGTATGCTCTACAACTCCATGGGGCAGCATGACAGAGAGAGATCCTGAGGATTTAGCTCTAACTGGATGTCAGTATGGGTTAAACATGAGGTAGTTCTAACAAGACACAATTTTGCCCCTTCCCAGAGAGGAATCCCTCTGAATTATGCCTCTTTGTGTCATGTCAAACATCAGCAGCTGTTCTTAGCAATTCAGCCACCCACAACTGTTGTTCAACAGACACACCCACACAGCACTCAAAATAAGTTCTCTTCCACAGGCAGGCACATAGCTTGCTTCAGGGAGTGCTCTGCCCTCCCAGCCTCCCTGCATAGTGAGAGGCCATATCCCTGGAAATGAGCTCCCCATCCAACCTTTCCCTTCCCTCATGCTCATGCCAAGCTGCTCAAGGAGAGAAAAGAATGAGGAAGACCTAGTTCTGCTGCTGCAAACTCAAGGACAGACCACTGTTTTCCTTCAGGGGAAAAAAAAAAGATGGCCCTTGCACCTCATTAAAAAATAATACAACTAAATTACACCCTCCTAAGTCCAAAAATCAAATGTAGTTTCCTTGGTTTCATCAG
>NW_008622556.1:26050-35167 GCF_000691845.1 Merops nubicus | reverse complement strand
CCTATCCCGGGGCTGCCCGGTCAGGGGGAGAGGAAGCCATAAGTTCACACACCGGGAAGAAACATCCCATAGCCAAGAGCAACCCAATCCTGCTTGCATTGCTGAGTTACCAGGGACACTGTGTTCGTGTAGAAAAAAAATACTAGTTATTGTTTGCCTTCTTCATCCAGAGACCCCACGACCCATCTTCCTCCTGGTGACCAAACCTCTATTCCTGTCATACCCAAGAGGAAACTGCAGCACAGAGAGATTAAAGCTAAGACTCAGAAAAGCCCTCAGGTGCAAGCTAGTGCCTGGCACCACGTTCCGCATCCCAGAGGTGTTGGCCACCACAGCACCTATCAGAGACAGGTTTGGAAATGCTGGCTTAGGAGAGGAACAAAGGTGTTCTCTTTATTCCCTGACCCAGCAGAGCCCAGCACAGTGCAGTCCTAGCTGTGTGAGTTCTATTGGTGCAGGCAATGGAAGAATGCCAGCCTGCAGCAGCTGAGGACCCAGTTCCTATTCTGTCTGCTCTATTTGTGCATGGGCTGTGCTGAAACCTGCCAGTGATAGGCAGTAACTGGCCCTGGCCCTGGAGCAGCCATCAGAGACTTGAAGTATGCCCACCCTGCAGTTCACAATTCCAGCACCGGGACGACAGCTGGGACAGGAAGGTGGTGGGAAAGATCATCCACTCCCAGCTCTGCCCTTGTAAGCTGTGGGCCATGGGCCGTACTTGCGTTCAACCTTCCATCTGGCCCTCTGCAGCCTGGACCAGAACAGGGTGGGGAACAGAAATACCTTCATCTGGACCTGGAACTGGTCGTCTAAGCCATGTCAGAAACCTTTCATACAGGGCCGCTTTTAGAGCTAGGTCTCTGGGCTTGGGAATCCTTCAGCATGGACAGGACCCTGAGAGCATGAACAAGAGCCTCCATTCCCCCTCGACCAGTTTTTCAGCTGGCTAATTTTAACGTAGCCTAACTGTTGAGAGGAGCAATGCATAGCAGCGCAGTGGTCCATACAAAAGGAGTCTTAACCAAAGCTTGGTATCAGCTTCAACATTCAAGTTGCAGTGTTTTTTCAAAAAGGACACTGCGTTGGGGTGAAAGCCTAACCCATTTTGTTTCCAAAATTCAGATGTTCCAGATCTAAAGCCATACTTTGTAAAGACCTTGGGCCTGCTTAACTCCTTTCTCTTAGGCTCTTTTACAACTTTTTGTTTCCTTGGTGGTGGATTTTTTTAAAATGTGAATTGTTGTCACTGGAGAGTTTACCTGAATAGCACAAATCGATGATTCTCTCTGAGCAACTGCTCAGTCTGCGCAATACCTGCTGAATTTTTTTTTGAGCTGTAGCTGCTGCCACTGTTGTGGCACTTTCATTTCAAATCTGCCATCTTTGTGCCCAAGTGTCTATTACACTTGAGCTCCACTGTGGTCAGTAATGGCTGGGGAAATCCAGATACCATGTGCTTTAGACCAGGCATGTACAGTTTGGTGGTCAGTGAAGGACAAGGTCCATTTCAGCTGCAATGAACTTGTGTCTCAGCATGATGTTTAGGTGGGACCAGATCAGAATTGCTATCTTCACATTTCAGAAGCTTATGGGAGTTTGACAGCTCCCACAGTCTGCCAGGCACTTCAGAATCCCCCAGCAACTCCTGCTTCACAAAGTTATTCACAAGGTGCTGCGAGGCAGATCCTGCACGCGTGGCAAGAGATGTACCTGCTCAGGGAGGTGCAGGATAAGTGCTGTGCAAGCCGAGGTGACACTCGGGCTGCTGACTCGCCAAAGGGCAGCCTGGTGCTGTTTGCCTGGTGTGATGTCTTTGCTTCAGTGGCTAGTGGCAGATGTCACTCACACTGTCTCACGCAGCTAGGGCAGCAGTGAGGCCTCCCCGGAACGGGAGCTGCACAATACCCTTGCCTAGAATAAAGAAGAACAGAGTGGAGCAGCAGCTCCCTTCTCTCTGCAGGCACATCTTTGTTCCGAGCTCAGTAACCCCCGTGTCCTGGCTGCATTCCAGTCCAGAGATGTAGTGTCTGCTGAACTGCAGAGGAATGGTCAGAGCACTGCAACAGCAGCTCTCGGGGTCGGCACTGCGCTGGTCCAGAGGAAGCTGCTGGACGGGATCAGCCGCTGAGCGAATGTTACACACAGTGGTTTTACGCACGCAGCTGTGCACGTGGTTCCCATAGGACCATCCAGGGTGCTTTGCAATTCCTCATCATTCACACAATAGAAGCATGAAGCAATTAAAGCCTTTCATGTTTTCACCATGAATAGTCTATCAAATTTCACAATTCCAATCCAAAATTGGGCTCATTTTAAAATTAATACTGATAATGAGCAGTGCATGGCTAAGCTGGAGTGGGTGCTTTCTTGGGGAACTTGTGAAATAAATAGTCACAGTATTTAGTAGGAGATAGGTGACCAGTGCAATGCACTGCTTTTAGGAAGCTGCCTTTCCAGAGCACATGGGATGAGGGATGAGGTTGCTGGATAGTGCATTGACTACCACAATAAAAAGCATGCTGAGATATGGATGCCTCCCAGCTGCGTGGCCTTTTGTTGGATGTGTTCCCACTGATAAGGGGATCGATGTCACTTTCCAAAAATTAAAAGCAACAGACAGAAGGAGAAAAATGCTGCATCTCTTGGGGTGGACAGAGACCACCTGGCTCAGCCTGGAGCAAACCCAAGACAGCGGTTCTGAGGTTGTCCCCATGTAGATCTGCCAAGTGCCTGCAAGGAGGCAGAGCTGAAGCAGTGAGGGGAGAGCGTATCACTGACTTGAAGCGAATCGGGCATGACTTCAGAGGCTCTGAGTAGCCCTGACAAATACTGAGCTGCTCTCAAAAATTGTACTAGTGAACTGGAAACTTTGGAAAAAGTTATGCCTGTCTCTCCGAGCTCTGCACTCTTCATTTTGTTCTCATTCTTTCCTAGGCGGAAACCAGTGTGGTTCCTGTGAAGAAAAACCATCAGCGACAATGCTACAAGTATAGGTCTCACATGAGGGGCCTTGATACGAAGAGCAGCTCTCTGCTTCTGTAGCTGGTGGGTGCGGACAACAGCTTGGTAAAAGGAGCTACCAAGAGCTGGCAGGATGAGTTACAGCTCACCCTCTGTGCGTGACTTGTATCACAGCACCACCACCACAGCCAAGCCAGACCCACAGACAACTCTGGAGGTGACTCCAACAGAAACAGCTACCATAAGCCCCGAGACAACCAGTTTCAACAGCACCAAAATCCCAGATGTGGCCAGCACTGGACCTGGCATAAGCACAATGCTGCTGTCCTTTGGGATCATTACTGTGATCGGGTTGGCTGTAGCTATGGTATGAGAGCCCCGCTAAATATTTCTCTGTCTGTTGAGGGTGGAGGGTGGCAAAGGGGCTCTAGGACTGATTTGGGTTGAATAATTGATTTTTGTCCTACTAAAGGCTCACCCAGAACTTCTGGAAACTGATAGTTCCTGAGATCTCTTTCTTTTTAAGGCCTTTATCCAGTGCTCCAGTATTTCTGCAGCCTTGCTGAGGTCTAGTCCAAACAGGATGCTCAGCAGTCCTAGAGGAAGCCATATGTAGTATCAGTATTTATTTTTAATAACAGTAGGAAGTTCAGTTAGAAGAACACAAAGCAGGTTCTGTTCTGACTTAATTGGAGCAGCTGCATTCATTTAAACTTTGTCAACAGGGGGGCCCAGCAAGAAAGTTCATCTGAATTAACTTTTAATGCAGACTGGAAACCACATTGATCTGCCCTGGGGACATGCCTTTCTGAATTAAAGTGGCCTCAGTCCACTTTTGTCTAGACTCATTCGGGACTGCATTTCAAGGTTCTACTTGCTGAGTATTGGCAAAGTCCTTGAGGATTTGCAGTGTAACTAACCTTGCCATTAATGCTGTAGGCAGAAGCTTTCAGAAACTATAGTTCTGGGCCTGACATGGGCAATGCAAGTGCTGCAGTTCTTTTTCTGATACATAACCAGATCGTTTACCTACCAACAGAGAACAGAAGGTAGCAGCAAGCTCCCATTCCTCGTATGAGGAAGAGCTTCGCTAATACAGCCATCAGAGGAGCCTACAGAAAGGGACTACTGCAAAATTTCATTGCAGGCCCAAGGAGGAGTTTTTCCAAAAACCCTTAAGAGAACCTGGAAACCTTATCCTGGAAACAGTCGTAAGTTCCCAAGAGCAACATCCAGCGTTGGTAGTTCTCAGAACAAGGCTCTGGAGGCCAAAAGCCTCACTTTCTTCCCAGCACAGCCATTCTTACTGAGGCTGATATGAGGCAAGTCACTGAGCATGCCCTCTTCACTTCTTCCCTTTCCCCTGGGGAGGGGGTATCAGCACTTCTACGCTGTAGGAAATCTGCAGATGAAAACCACAAAGGGAAGGCTCTTTACCCACTCTTAATTTGTAACATATGTCCTGCTGCCACCAGAAATGTGCTGAGTACACCTAATAATAATAATAATACACCTAATACTCTTACTACTACTAACACACCTAATAACAGGACACTCGAGCATTTAGTGCCAGACACGATGTGCTACTGAGCTCACGGTGATTCATATAAAATGTTATTTTCATTTGTCACTTCTCCCTTCCCCTTGCTTTGGTGCACAGTGACACCAGACTTGCTACACCTCCTTTTTGTGTGCCCTGTGCCCCAAATTTCTCTTCTTAGCTGTTCCCCATCCTACTGGAACTGTTGTAAGCATGGTTTTCTTTCTCTTCCAGGTTCTGTATATCAGGAAGAGGAAGAGGTAAGTAATGTCTGTTGTTGGCTGAAAGGAACTCTGTGCTCCAAAATCCAGAGGGAGCTAGGAAGGAGACAGGGAGATGGGATGAATGTAAGGGATGGCTGTCTGAGAACAAGCCTGTGGGCAACGAGCTGCATGTGAATGAGGCAGGGACAGGAACACTGCACTCCTGGTATTGGCCCACATTCTGACACCAGAGCTGCAAAGACTCCTCTGCAGCTTTGTAAAGTAGAACATGGTTGAGCAAGAAGAGGTTTGGGATCCTGCAAATGCTTCATGTTTCATCTATGAAAGGCACTAAACCAGAGGAAAGGGTTAAGAGTGCATAAAGAAGCTGGGAACTCTGTCACAAGAGGTGTGGATCTCACGTTTCAGCCATTCCCAGATTTCTATGCTTTCCAACAGCCCAGGCCAATCACATTGGCCTTGGAAAGCTGAAGGCCTCTTTAGCTGCAGTCACAGCAACTGGCAGCAGCACAGTGCAGAGATGCGACTTTCTAGCCCAAGACTTAGTGTCTTAATTTCCTTGTTAAGCTCTTGGATGAAAACAGAGAGGAAAGCAGCATGCAGGGAGCTACACATCTCATTCTTTCTGTCTCTGACAGAAGAAACACTGGTGAATCTCCATGAGATGAGGTACCTCCTTCCTTGCCTGACTCCTTGTGGCAGGCCTGGCCATAGACTTTCAAGAATAGCTTCTGCCCATAAATATTTTCAAGCCAGACCCTGGAGCCTAGATCTGGGTACTGTCACAGGAGCAGCAAATGCTTGGCCTCTGAACATAGCACTGCTGGAGATAGTGGCTGTGTTGGCAAAGCCTTACAGAACCTGGGGGGGAATGCGTCATCCTAACACTTGCCAAAGTAGATACTTGTGGTGACACTGCCAGTAACGGCTTGTGTGTTTCCCTCCCCCACCCCCAAAACTCAGCTCCAGCCTAAGGCAGAGCTCGGTGTTTTCACAGGAGCATGCCCACCCATCCATCTCTGGGCTACCCAGTGTTTAGGGAGACCCTTTGGGGTAATACATTATAGCTCTGTCACTTGGAGCAAAGATACAAGAGTAAGAGCAGTCTTATTTACTTACAGGCATCGGCCTCCTATGAGAATCTGTCTCTTTCCTATCTTCTATTTGTCATTTTCTAATTCTTTTTACATACTTTAGACTAGATCTTAGGAAGAAGTTCTTCAGTATGAGGGTGGCAAGACTCTGGAATAGATTGCCCAGGGAGGTTGTGGATATCCCCTCCCTGGACGTATTCAAGGCCAGGCTGGATGCAGCCGTGAGCAACCTGGTCTAGCTGAGAGGTGGCCCTGCCCATGGCAGGGAGGTTGGATTAGACGACATCTAGGGTCTCCAGCCTAAGCCATTCTATGGTTCCATGATACTTCCACACCAAAGTTAAAGGAGCTGGAGTTAAAAGTGGAATTCTACTGGCAGACATGGTGTGACATGGCAGGACTGGGTGTTGTGGGCAGATGGACTGGGGAACAGTCAAAAAATGCCTAGCCAGTACGTTCCACTGTTGCTTTTGTCCCACCACATAAAGCTTGATCTTTTAATGTCTGCAGGAACTTAAATCCCTGTTTGATTCCTTTGTGTGTAATGCCTCCCAACACAGATTAGTGATGGCAATTAATCCCTGTAACTGCATTCTGGGTATCTCCCACTCCTGCCAGCTGTGTGTGGTAGGTTCTTATCCTCATTCCTGCAGGAGAGGACATGGCTCTTATCCAGCAAGAACAACAAGAGCAAAGTCCCCATGCAGCAGGAGAAACAGCCTGCAGAAGGCAGCGGTGGGGTGGGGAAGGCAGCCTGAGCATCCGACCTTCTCAAATAACACTTTCCCTTCCCTCCCATGGGCAGATTGGAGAAGCTACGGCACCAGCTGATGCCCATGTACAACTTTGATCCCACAGAGGAACAGGATGAACTGGAGCAGGAGCTGCTGGAACATGGACGAGATGCAGCATCTTCCCAGGCATCACAGAGCAAGGTAGGCAGCAGAGGCCAGCGACTCTGTTACTGCAACCACCGATACCTGCACTGCTCTTGTTACAGAGTGAAAGAGTTTTTGTAGAGTTGTAGGGTAAGAAACCATGCTAAACCTCAGGAGAACTTTCCTCTGTCTCTGCCAGTCCTGGAGATAGGAGGCTTGAGCACTTTAGAGTGCTTAGGATGGACTGAAGAGTCAGGCAGCTAGGAGCCTGGGGGGGAAAAGTGCTGGCTCTACTCAACTAGGAGAGAGAAAAGGGCAGCTTCAGTAATTAAGGAGGAGTTTACTACAGTTCACCTCCCAGAGCACCACAAGGGAGCGGGAGGATGAGTGCCATTTTCTGGGAGATGGGGCTTCAATGCCCACAAACCACTGAGGCTCCTTCGCCCTGGCCTTGACAAGCAAGTAATTTCCACCCAGTTTTAAGGTATCCCTGCTTTGCCTAAGGGCGCAAGCGTGCAGGCCTTGCTGAGGGGAATCCCGTAATGATGACAGCTAACTACAGTGCAAGCCTGAGGAACGCAGGCAGGAACCCTGCATGTTATCGTGGCACAGCCCATCCCATCTTGTCAGCACCTCCAGGCCAACCCTGCTGGGCACAGAGCAGGCATAGCTCAGAAAGAGCAAAGGGAGAGGAGATCTCCATTTGAAACTGGGGAGAGAGGAAGAAGGCTTTGCTTTGCACACTTCTGAGTGTTCAAAAGCATGCAGCATGCTGGGAAATGATAAAGGTCCTCAGAGACCACTGACTTACTACATTGGTGAGTTTGAAAAGAGCCTGATCCCTTGTCCAGTCATTTTTGGGTAACAGTCCAAATGAGTCTTTGACAAGAGGTTGTCTCCTTCCCTAGTGTACCAAGAGGTAGGAGAAATAGGGAAGAAGGGCTTTTCACCATCATTTGCAGCCAGCTTCACAGTGCTTTCTGTTTCCTTTGTCACCATCACCACACAAAAAGCCTTTCTGAAAGACAGAGACAGCAGGGATGGTTGGAACAGGTACATCTCTTAGCCAATGACGCAGCTTCCCCTTAGAGTAGACGTCTCTCCTTCCTTGAATTCCTCTCCAGCCGCTCTGTGTTGCCCGTGTATTCCCTTGCTTTTCCAGTGCCAGGAGCAGGAGTTCTCCCAAACAATTCTTGGTTTCCACACACTTTCCACTTTCAGATAATCTGTTGCGATCTGTTGTGGGCAGAAAGGAAAAGAGAAGATAATAAATACAACTGTAATTATAAAATACTTGCCTTGAAACTTGCTTCCCATCTTGCTAAAGAGCACAAAGAAGATGTGTGTGTTGAAATATGAAAGACGGCATATCTGTACACGGTTTTGGGAAAGCGAGAAATACTGTTGTATAAAAGCAAAGGATCTTGTCCTCTGAGTAACACATCCTGGGAAAACATCAGCTCACTCTATTAGTGCACATAGAGAGTTTCCCTTTGGGGGAAGAGGCAGGGGAAGACAAGGCCAGAGTTAAACTTAGCAAGGTAAAAGCAGATCCTTCTTATGCAGGGACTGGCCAGCATATCTCAGATCCTTCCACGGCTTGCTAATGCACAGATACCTCTTCTTGGAAAGTTTGTAAGTTTAAAAGCTTAACATAATGAGAGAGAGAAAGAGAATCTAAAACAAGACCCAAAGTTCAGTCTGTGGCATGTTTCAGGCCTGCTTGACTTTTCAAGTCTTTTCACATTGTCTTGTACTGTAGACAGTGAGACCCAGTTGTCCCACGATGTGGGGATTTTGAAGTGGCGTGGATGCGCCGACTCGCTCTCTGGCCTGGCATGTGTTTGTGTCAGAGGCCTGCTGAAGCTGTGCAGTGAGGCAGCCTCCCCGCGGAGAGGGGCGGGGTGTAGCTCCGGCACCGTGCGCCCTGTGCCCAGGCACCCCAGCACAGGCAGACTCCCTGGGTCTCACCTTCCGCTGCTTCAACGCAGATTCTGCTGCCAAGCCAAGGAGCCCTCCAGAGACCCAGCCGTCTTGTATTCACAGACGTTGCCAACGCCATCAACGCGTGACCGGTGCCTGCCCCTGCTCGGGGGCCGTGCGGAGACTGGGGAGGAAGGAGCCGACAAACCAATGACTTGCCGCAGGCGCGGCCGATCCGCCGAGCCCAGCCCGTCACCCCAGCCGTGTGTGTGCAGGGTGGGCACAAGCACTGGGAGCCGTCATCGCTTTGGGAAGGAAACCCTTTGTGATGGCAGTGGTGATTTTTTGGTGTGTCTGTTACTACTGAAAGGTCCCGAGCTCCGGTGTCTGGGCTGGTGCTGACTGATAGCATGTACCAAGTTGTGTGCTTAGGAAGAGCGCCTGCTTTGTTGGAGATAAACTTGTCAGAGCACACACACACACACACCTCCTGGGTC
>NW_008622556.1:17754-26019 GCF_000691845.1 Merops nubicus | reverse complement strand
AGAGCAGAAGTGTCTGTTCCAGGGAACTTCCCCGATGCTTTGTGCCACCAGACCGTGAGGAAAGTGATGTACAGTGAGTGCCCCTTTGGCAGAGCCAGGAGAGCTGAGTCCCCTGTCTGAGCAGTAATCGGGGCGTGCCAGGGAGAACACACAGGATGGGCTCATCCCCCTTGTGGCACCTGGCTGTTGCTAAACCCAGGGTGACACTGGAGCATGAGAAATTAACTACCTTTAAAAAAGTGAAATGGTGAACATTTGGCTGATTGCATCTTAACTGAAGAAGTGGCTGCATATCCCAAATTAGGGCTGCTGTACAGACAGAGCGGAACTCACAGAGGTAGAGACAGGGGCTGTCCATGTCTGGCTGCATGACCCTGCTACTGAGCTGGGAATAACCATGCTTGGGCCACAGAGAGGAGTTGAGTAGAACTGGGGTTCCGATACGGTGTATCGCCCTCCTGCTTTGACTTAGGGAAGTTTCTACAGTGCAGACTATTATCCAGAAAAGAGATTAAGCCTTGAAATACTTTAAATAAGGAAAACCATCTAGTGGCTCGACATTAGAACAGCCCCATGGCTGCCCCCAGAGGTGACTGATCAGCCTGTTCATACGTCCTTACCAGCTAGAACTTGCAGTCAGAGCCTTCTCCTCTTCTTGCTGAAGGAAACCTGGAGTTTTGTGTTAGCTTCTGCTCATGGTAGTTGCTCATGTAGAATGTGGGACTAGACAGGTAAGCCAGGAGTTTCCCTGTAACCCTGGAGCATCTCTCTGCCTCTGCATCCCTCAGGGCTGCAGGAGGGAGAAAGTGCACAGGAACCTCTGTCCAGCCGGATATGCTGCAGCGTGGCACGGGGACTGTCCTCTGCAAAGACCTTTGGTGGTCACTAGCCCCGAGTGCTGCAGGCCAGCAGAGCAGCCAGGAGCCAGCAGACAAGTGTCAGTGCACAGCTATGCACTGATCACCTCCTGATTTTTTTTTCAGTACGTTTGTCAGGCAGATCATACTCCATCCACAGCACCAGTCAAACAGGGAATCGGGGCAAGCCAAAATCTGAGTGCAGATCTAAAGGTAGGCTTTATACAAGGAGACGTTTCACTGAGTGGCAATTCAAGTATCATATGCTTTGTTGCAAGTTTGGACCCGCCAGTTAGTTTTTGTTCTCCCAAATATATTTTTTTTCTTTTCTTCCCTGCTGTGATTTTTTTTCCATGTTCATTAAATGCAGACTTTCCTGGGCACATGCCACTGACCCCTGCAGTGCACAGTTCCTTACCAGCCCCCCTCCTTCAGTGACACAGCTTCCCCCATGGCAGTTTTGCAATTTTAATTTTTCAATATCCCTCTTTCTTTTTAAAACCAGGGTGTTCTGGGAGTGTATTAGGGCTAGGAGTGTGATTGGCTATGGAAAACAGCCCATCCTGCTTACCTGGGAGATCTGGCAGGAGGCACTCCCAGGCTGCTAGTGTTTGCAGTCCTGGGATACTGCTGGAAGGAAGGTGCATGCACACAAATACTCAGTGTAATCTGGTTTAGGTCCTTAGGATTTGGATGCTCTCTGTGGGTCTTCCCAGAGGTTACGCCTACGTGACCATCTGAGGAGCAAATCCATCATGCCCCACCCCACATGCACAATTCCCATCTCCTCCAAGCGCTCACTGGGGGCAGCCGGCCACAGAGACATCGGATTCCTCCCTCCAGCAGCAGGCCCGTCACTCCCACGCTCTGCAGCACAACAGGGGTGCAAGCAGCAGCAGGGCTGCCCTAAACCATGTTTCCCCTAGAACTCTTAGGATTGGAACTTTGTTGTTGTAAACTTGATACAAGACAAGTGTAAGCTGAGCTGTTGCCTCAGTCCAACAGCCTGCTTCCCGCTCTATGCCCAACTCCACATGCTGCACAGGCAGCTAGTGCATCTGCCAGCTCAGGTGCAAAACCACAATGCACCTTGTTCCACATGAATGCTGAGATATATCTTGTATAGTAAACACACCTACAGAGGCATTCTCTTTCACCATTCTTCCTGTAATGTAGGCGTTCTCCTGTGATGACTGCCTGTAGACTGAAGAAGTACAGGTTATAAGACTGAGAGAATATTACAGGTATTTGCTGGGCTTGTACCAGAGTATTCTTTTAGTTCAGTAGCACCTCCTCTCACAGTTCTCAGAAGTATATGTACAAATTAGCAGAAGCATTATGATGTAATTTAATTCAAGTGTTTCTGTCTTTTAAGCATTGAAATATAATTAAACTATTTACATGAAAACTAGTGTGATTTTCTTTTTTCCTCCCCATCATTTGCATTTTCCACAGAAAACTGCTGGAGTGCAGCTTGAGGACCTGTTGGTAATTTGCTTGCAGTGAATTTCCCCTACTCTTTCCAAGACTGAAGTAGGTGTAAGGAACTTGGAAGGACAGACTCTGTGTAGTGCTCCACAGCATGGAATCTCAGACCTCTTCAGGAAGGCTCAGTGCTCAGTGGAGAGGTTTGAGGAGCTTCCAGCCTAGTAGATCCTGAGCACTCACAGTGCAGAAAGACAAATTCCAATTTGTCCATTTGCCATATTATCCTTTAACCAGCTGAATTCCTGGACAACCAGGGGTTCATCAGCTCCCCTGCAGCTTTGTCCACGATAGCCTGCCCAAACCAGGGTGAACATGGTGGGCAGCAGTGTTGTAACTCCATGGTGATATTGTTGGTGTTTCAGACTTGCTTTCTGCCTCACCTTCACCCACAGACCCAGAACTCAGGTCTAGTTAGGCACACTGTCAGATGAACTGAGGAGGCTATGCACAGGAACAGAATTAACTGTATGAAAAGCTCAACAGTTGCGTGCTGCACAGAACAATGTGGGGTATAAACAGATTCAGCTGTGGAGCCTTCTAGATGTACACGTGAAGCAGAATTGGCTTATATTCCAGAGAAGCCAGTAAGAGGTGCTATAAGATACACAAGAAGATGGAATTAGGTACCAACGTTTGGGTTTAAGTGTCTGCCTGTTTTCCTCCATGTGTGGTTCCTCATGCTCATTATTCCTTGTTTTCACACAGATCTGTGGGTGCTCCTGAATGACCAGATTTTGTTTTATAATCCCCAAAACTCCCGATAAAGAGAAACTCATCTTGTCTGGTGATATGCATGTGTGCTGAGGTTGTTGCACGTGGAGGAGGCAAAGCAGAAGCCTGAGGTGCTACATTTTAGACCTTTATTGAAAAAAAACCTCCAAGGACAATTTGCAAATTGCCAACACTCTTTATGCCTTCACCAAAACCAGTTATGAGAATCTTCTGAAAACGCTGAATAACAAAACCCCATATCCCATATTTTGATCCTACTGTGATGACCTCTTATTTCTGACTGAGTCAAACCAAAACTGTTTGAACTTAAAAACACTGGAAATGCATTTGCTTAGGAGGTAGGATTTGGCCCAAAAAGGTAACTGTGGGAAGTAAAAAATATTTATCATTGTAAAGAAGAAAATCCAAGTAATCCAGCATGAGAGCCTAGCTCTCTGAAGATAGCTGGAGTTCCGCCTGCCCTTTATAGGCACTGACTTTCATTCCAAGTCTCTACATAAGCATGGAAGCTGAAGCTATAGATTGGGATTTCAACTACACACAAAGTAGCTCCTCACAGTGTGGAATTCTGCTTGTTCTCCTCAAGCACTGGCATTTTTACAGAGACATTTTGTACTGTGGCTTCCCAGAGTATTAAGAGGTAGCAAAGACTAAATTTTTTTTTCCCCCTCAAAGAGAAGCACTTTGTATGCATGTCCCAGAGGCGTACTGGTGACCTGAAGGAAATGGATTTACTATCTAGCTGAGGCAGTTTCTATCCCTATTCCATGCCATCAAGCTGAGAAGAGTCTGACAGTCATAAGAAAAGCCTGAGTCTCCTCCAGATGTAAACCCTAATCCATTTAGGAGAAGCTAAATCCAGCCTGACACTGTAACAGTTATTATTCTCAGGCAGTAAGTGTTAATTAAATAGGCAGTACAGTCTTGCAAGTGGAGTACTAAACCTGCTAATTCACCTGGAAATCAGGTAAAGAAGTTGGTAAAATATCTTGGTCTGCCACTGGAGTAGCCTTTGAATGCAGACATGAACCGCAGCAGAAGTTGTGTGTTCACTGAAGAAAAGCAGCTGGATTCCTTACCCTGAATTCAGAGGAACACCAGCTGAATCTTCTCATGTAACCATGAACAGTTACAGATTTGAGTGCCTGATGCCCCAGCTGGATTTAACCACACCGCAGGAGAAGGGGTTCAAACTCTTCCCATACGTGGCATCATGCCTCATCCTACAGCATAAGATTTAGGGCAGTCCCTGTGATCTAATCAATTTAATCCTTGATTTCTCTGCTATGTGGCAGAGGATGTGCAAAGTTTATCTGTGATGCAGTTTTCTGCTGAGACCACCAAACTCCATACACAATAAACTATGGTTAGGGGAAATCAGACAAACACACAGAATTAACAGGACCGGGACTCTGATAACCACCAAACAGAACTAACAGGGTCAGGACTGTGACCGTTACTAAACTGGGTGGACTGGACAAAATGGCCTAGAAGGAAAAAATGGTTTCTACCTTGTACTATCTCTCTCTCTCTCTCTCTCTCCAGTCAATCCTTCTTCTGAATTCTACATACATTTTCTTGTGTTAAATAAATACCTGCTAAGGGAACAGACCTCTGATGAAAGGATAATAAATGACCTCAATATATACTGCCATTTCATGGGTTTCTGCTACGTGCCACTATAAATTTAAAGCCAATTATGTTCTGTTTAAATATTTAACACTGTAAAGCTAGCCAATTTTACATCTTGTCAAAAAATTGAAATGCCTACTTTGTCCCTTTAATAGGCAGGCAGAGCACCTACAAGATGGAAAATACCACTGGGGTTTCACTGTATGCAGCTGGATATTGGAAATACCCTCACAATTCCTCTGAATTTAGCAAGATCACCTCTGACACCAAAAGCACAAATCTGCATACAGCATGAGACTGAGAGCAGCAAGCAATCGACTGGATACTGCTGACTCTCAACACTGAACTGAACCAGCAAGCTTTTATTTGCATAGCTGCAACACTAGAGGACCCCACATACGCACGTTATGAGCTGGATATGCAAAAAATTTAAACTGAATCCTGAGGCTGTGCAAGGAAGCAACCTTTGTGTACCTGGTTCTTCACAGACACTGCTTTGAAATGATGAAATCCAGTGGCTGTGACTAAGCGTGTAAACATTGTGCACTCAGAGTTGCTATCAAATTTATGGGAAGTGCCACCAGGCCAAAAGCTAGTTATAGGAGGTGGCCCTGAGCTGATAATGCTAGGATAAACATCTCAGAATCAACCTGCAAGACATCAGGGTATGAACTTTCCTCTAAATCATCCAAGTTACTGGCCACTGGATCAACAGCACTGGGTAAGATGGAAGTGCCATGAAGGTTTTTATTTCTGATATAGTAAAGAAAGGACTCAAGACTGCCTTTCAGGTGCAGTCCCTGTGGGCGACTGAGCAACACTGAGCTCTTGGCATTGCTCCATCAGTCTGCCAGAGGTGGCATGATCCAAGTTCAGCAACTAGCTCTGCAAATAGGTCTTTACTGTACCTGCATCACTGAGTCAATACTATCTTCCTGTTAAACTGTTGCTGTCCATGGCAGGGCAAGGCACCATGTTATCCAAGTGTATTTAAGAAAGTTTAATATCCTCACAAAAGGTATATACAAACTGTGAAAGGCATCTCTCCTACAAGGCATTTGCCATTTCTTCCCCTAAGTTCCTGTTTGAATGTTTGGGGTAAACCAGCAGACAACAGGAGAGAAAGCTTGGCTAAAATTATCACCAAGGAAGAATCTGAAACATGACATTAAACATCCTGTTTGCTTTCCAGTCCTTTGGCTTCAGCAAGACATGAACAGGTGGCATACTACTGAGCTGTGGCAGGGATGTTACTCAGAGATCTCCTAAGACCAGTAGTTTTGCCAGGCCTGGAACCGTCTTTTCCGGTGATGCCTAAAGGGAAAGGCCATGGGAGGGAGGGGGAGAGAGAGAGAGGGAGAGAGAGAGAGAGAGAGAGAGAGAGAGAGAGAGAGAGAGAGAGAGAGAGTGTTAGATCTTTGGGCCCAGGTGCCTAGATGCCCAAATGCCCCATTACAGAGTCAACATGAGGTTAAGAGGTGGCAAGGATCCATTCCCAAACAACCAAAGGTCTTCACAACAACATTCCCATTGCTCTTGTACCAGCTCCAGGCTAAAGCCTGACACAAATGGCTTCCCTGGTAGCAGGCCTCAGCATGAGGCTATGGAGAGCCCAGAAGCTACAGCCTGTGTGAAATTTTCTGGCTTCTGCTACACAAACACACATGATCAAGCTCTGCGGCAAGCAGTTGTATGTATTTCCAACTGCCACCCTAGATCCTCATGAGACAAAGTACCAGAAGTGCCTTACCCAATATTATAAACATCAGGAAAGTAGATGATGCACAGGTCTGCAAACTGTCTCAGAGTGGGAATGTTTCTAGCTACACAGGCGTGCTCTGATCTGCAGCTAAAGCTTTGGTTCCAGGAAGGCTGAGGTGACCACGGGGCAGCAGAAGGAACAAAGTAAGACAAAGGAGTTTGCAGCTGCTCCATCTCTCAGTATACTGGGAACACAGGGAAGGAAAGACAGACAAAAAACAAGCAAGATCCCAAGGCTGCTTCTGTCTTTGGACTGGGTCTTGGAAATTTTGCCATAAAGCAAACTCTTTCCCTCTCACACCTATACTCCATTAGCCAGGCAAAGTCACTGAAACAAAGCAAGGCCGCTTTTGTGGGTTTGGAGGCTTTGAAATCAGCTTCATCAGTCATTTGGCAGTGGTGCTCATGGACAAATGCTTCTTGGTCCAGACAAACAGAAAACTTTAACAACTGAGTTGTGATTGGCAGCATCTGCAGGTAGCAACACAGTAAAGCCTGAGCCATTGACTAACCCTGGCAGCTCCTGGGAAAGCTCGAGTCACCCATAAATGGTGCCTTGGGAAAGCCAGAGTTGGATCCCTGGCTACAAAGCCCATGGAAAAACATCAATTAGCTTTAAAGCCCTGTCCCATGGTAGGCTTGCAAGTCTTGCCTATTTCTAGTTTGACCCTTCCTATTTCTTGATTCTCCCCATGATAGATTGACTGAAAAGCAGTCAATCAGTCATCATTTATTTCAGCAATTCTTCCTTAATGTTGCATACGTGCAGCCCAGGGCAAGTCTCTTTCCCACTCAGAGCTGTACAGCGTACAACCTGCAGGATGAGCAAGCACATCTATCTTTCCATGCCCTCTCTCTAGCACAGGAGCCCTAACCCTAACCCTCACCTGAAATGAAAAAGCAAATCAACAAACCCCCCAATGACCGAAACCTCTGGCTGTGCCTATAGCAGAAGATTATTGTGCAATTGCAGACTGCTGCTAACAAATCTCAGAGCAGCAGCCTCCTGCATGAGTAGCACAAAAGCTTGCAGGCATGTAATGTCTGTGCTAAACCCAGAACCATAGAATGGGTTTATCCAGAAACTACCTGTCTGAAAGCTGCTATGATGCATCTCACTTGCAGACAAGCCACAGGATCTATAGTTTCCAGTAAGTCAGAACAGTAAGTCTCCGCTTTCCCTTTTATTTAGTCAGAAGTTTCTAAGACAGGCTCAGCACTCCATCTCAAGCTCCTGAGCTAAGAACAACCGTTATGAAGTTATGTTTCCAGAGGACTGCCAGGTTTCATACCGCACATGCCGATCGCCACTGACGGTTTTTCAGCTGGCCGGGGTTTTTTGGTTACACCTCCCCCCACAGTGGAAGTCCCCTCTCCATCGGAGGGGCCAGGCGCTGGGCATGGGCGGTTTGTGCCGCAGTCCCGCGGGCTGCACCGCTGCCTCCGCAGCCTCTGCTCATCCTGTCACATCTGCTTCCAGCTCGCTGTGCCCGGAGGGCCCCGCGCCCCTGCCGCCGTCCCGCTCAAACTGAACGGAAGCAGAGAGCACCCACGCCAGCTGCGGTGCCGGCGACGCTTACAAGCGCTAGAAAGAGGCAGCGGCTGGCAGCTGGTGGGAGGCGAGTTCGTGGCCTGTGGCTCTGCCGAGCCCATCACCCAGCTCAGTGGCAGGAAGCGAGAGGGGAGCAGGAGCCCGAGAGGAAGCGGAACGGAGGTGCCGAGGCCGGTTAACTGCTCTGGCGTCGGAGCGCGTGGCGCTCCCGGGGACTTTCTCGAAGCCGCAGGTGGGGCAGGC
>NW_008622556.1:0-17723 GCF_000691845.1 Merops nubicus | reverse complement strand
CGCCGGGTGGGGCAGGCTGCCAGCGTTGGCCGCCTCGCTCAGCGGCACCAACGGCAGCGGGGTGAGGGAGCAGCTGTGCTGACCACCCCACCAAACCAGGCAACGGCCGCTGGCTCCTTCCCCCTCCCACCTAAGGGAAAAGATTTCATGAAGAGTTTCCTACCATATTCACGGAACAGTAAGTTTTCCTGGCATCTACCTCAAAAAGGGCCCTGAAAGGTATAGGTTAGACTTGAATTTGCACCTTCCCAGGGTTGTAGCATGGCTGGAGCTCTGGGTGGTACATCTGTGAGTTCCTGTGACAGTGATAACGCTTATCTGTCATCTCATCTCAGAGACGCTTAGATAACTTTTCAGCCCTATCTAGAAACTTGCCAGTGTCATCATTCTCTGGGCTGCTGGCATAGTAGCATCTGCGCTAGAGTGCCAGCAGCTGACAGAGAGCACTCACTGCCTTAGAGTACGAGCCAGGAAGCAAAGAGTAAGACTATCACAGAGGCATGCTGGAGTTAATCTAGAATACTACAATGTCCCAAATGTCGAGGGTTTTTTAACCCATTCTTCAAGTAAGGTAAGACATTCATGATAGACTATTTTCACTTTCCACATTACACAGGCAGACAATTTCAACAAGTCATATCTATAACAGTGACCAGAACCTCAGATACACAACTGCTTGGAAAGACAACGATACAGATTCTCTTCCCATCCCTTTATTCTGCCTCCACTTCTGCTGAAGTAGTCACAACTGAATGAGATGGAAGGAATGTGCTACACCTCCTGTTGTAACGTGCCTAGAAGCCTCCCAAATTCTCCTCTGTAGGATTTACCAGAAAGATTGCAGCCAATGCTAGAGCTTTGGGGTACGTGAACAGTTTGCCAGGAGCACGGCTGCACAGTTCAGTCTCAAGCAATTATGAGTATCTAATTTCAAACCTTGTGCAGCTGGAGTCAAGTTCAAATTCCAGTCACTGCTTCCCTGAGGATCATCTTCCTGAGACACTCCTTCTTGGACCACTACTTGAGGCTATGAAGAAAAACGCCAAACACAAACACACACACATTCCCCCGCTAAAATTAGTTATCAAGAGACAAAATTGCAATTACACAAAGTAGATGGAAAGCAAAAAGCCTTCGATCAATGTTATTTGATGAAGACTGTGCAGCCCTGAAAGCCCATTGGCCACCTCCTCCTACACCCAACCACACACAAGTGAGTGCCAGTGCACACAGTGTCCATGCACAGTCACAGGCACCTCTGAATGCTTCTCAGAATCCATAATAAGTCACCAAATTACCAGTCTTATGAGACACAGGGACACAACAAAAAGTTTTCACTTCAATAAATCAACACATAGCAAAGATGATTTTTTCTCCCCCCCTCCCTTTACATTTACAAATTACTATGCAATTTATTGTTCATATTAACAAACACCCTAACTTACAGTTCTGGCACACAACTCAATCTAACCACAAAAACCCAAGTCTGACACTAGAGCTGCATCTAGTACAACTGTTACAGAAGAGAATGGCTGGAAGAGTCTTTTCCAACCTCATTTGCAGCCTGTTAGAGATGAAAGATGGCTATAAATTATTTCTAGCATGCTATAGGTGTTTATAGACTGGGCAAATCCCTGAGCACCCTAATCCAATTAGGCCTGCTTTGAGCAGTGGTTTGAACTAAAGGATCTCCAGTGGGCCCTTCCAACCTAAATTACTCTATGATTCTAAAAAGATAAAACGAAGTGCAGGTACACACACAGCTGAGGGATACCAGACATTCAATACCACTATCAGTAGGTCCTGAGAGCTAGCAGGCTGCTCCAAATTTTTGTCTTGCTGCTTCTGTGTGGCACAGAGGTCTCAAGAAAGAACAAAGTGCCAACTGAGTTTAGAACAAAGTGTTTTAATTAGATTACCCTTACATAAAAATGAGAATTTCCATGGAATTTGGGAGGGAGGGGGGCAAAGAGAGGAAGAAATTGCACTTCTACCAACAACAAAAGTAAGAGAACAGAACAGGAAAACTATTCCTGCTAGCTGTGCCTCCTTATTTCTGATCTCTCTCCAATCTACAGGTCTCTACTATATAACTCTCTGAGCTATATATGTTCAAGTAATTTTTCTTGCTTGCTTGCATCTAATTCATAGAAGAGCATCAGATGAGGCCTTAAGCAACCTAGTCTAGTGGAGAGATGTCCCTGCCCATGGGACATGGGACTCCATGGCAGGGAGGTTGGATTAGATGATCTCTAAGGTCCCTTCCAACCTAAGCCATTCTATGATTCTATGCTCCTCTCCTAATTTGCTGCTACTTTGTATTTTTTCCCTTGTCTCATTTCTTCCTCTAAAATACAAAGACAATATAAACATTTTTTTTTTTTTTTTCTTTTGTCACTTTGCAGCTCTGAGTTGTTTCGTTTTCTCCAAATGTACTTTGGGCTTTTCACAACAACCTGGCCATGGCACCCACTGAAAGGGAGAACACTTTCCTTTTTTCATGGCCTTCTAGGTTCTCCTGTTTCTCTTTAAGATTTGTCAGCCCATGGATGACACCAGCAGAACTCACTGTGTAAAATGTTTTGCCTCCAATACAAGCATTTCTGCTTCCAATGCTTTTCCATAGAACTTGAGGATCCCAGTTTGCAGAGCTGGTTGCTTTCAGCAATGGTAACACACCAGATCTGCTTACATTGGGTATTGAAGCAACATAAAATAAATGGGCTTATAAGAAGCAATGGGCATTTAGGAAAGGCTATGTGCTGAACTAGACTGTGACCATCTCATCTGGATTTCAAAGGAGAAACAGGAATTGGACAGATTTTTGGAATAGATCTCATCTGAGAGATTCAGTTCTGTGCTGGGTTTGCAGACAGTTTCTCTCCACCACCATTCAAGAAATATTTTTATGCCAAGGTCAGTTGTTTCAGAAAAATCTTCTTATCTCTTCCACATCTTGGCACTTTCTCCCTGGTGAAGATTTCCTTCCAAGCCTTGTGCACAGCACTCACAGACAGCTCCAGCAGGCTGTTTCTGCTGACCCAGAGTTGTTTCTTCCCATCCTAACACAGCACCACAGCGGTAGAACAAACCTATGGATCTCTGCAGCAAGAGCACAGCTAGGGCTTGGTCTAGAATTTTTTTGCAGCAAAAGATGAACACCAAATAATTGTGGTGATTGTAGTGCTGTTTTTTTTTTTTTTTTTTAATCACTCCTACTGATAGCTAACATGCCATTAATTGTTCACAGGACTGAACAGCTTTATTGACTAAAAGTTTTCATTTTTTTCATGCCTGAAATGTCCTGTATCTTCATCTACTGATTCTTACTAATACTTTGCTGCTTAAAAGAGCCTCCTGCTGGCAGGATTCAAAGTTTCTTCATTCACCAATATTTCCTTTTTTGCTTAATTTAAAGTTTCTTCTTTTGAGACAAACTGACACCCTAAGGAATCACTTCACTCTCAGGACTCTTGGAAAGACAACCCCTCTGACTGAGAAAGGTCGGAATCTCTGGTCTGACATTCCAAGCCTTGGAAAGTACTGTGGAAGACTAATATGCCTTGAATTAAGCACAGCAGCTCTCCCAGGCTTTCAGAACTCTTCAGGAGCTGACTAGAAAGGCAGCCAGAACTTCCCTAACGTGTTAGATTTCCAAGCCACCTAGGCTGAAAGAATGTCATTGCAAATAGGGACCATAAGAGCAAACAACTGAAAATCTCCCAGGATCTGTGACCAAAGAAGAGGAAAAGGACAAAACACTGTACTCACCCACTTCCGGGGCCTCCCTCTTGGCCTTTTCCCAGCAGAAGGTTCTACCTTTATTGAAAGCAAAGGGAAAAAACCCAAACATTTTCAGCTCTCATGTGTGCTGGGCATTGTGACTAATACAGCTCTCATGTGTGCTGGCCAAGGCAACCTCTCTATAAAATTATTGTGAGACAAGCAGGAGAAAAGGCAGAGCTGGGGATGGAAGACAGTTGAGGAGGAAACATCTGCCAGACTATGCAGGTTGTGATTACTTGGCAATGGTGGAGGAGAAACGCTAGAAGGAAGCTGCAGAAGAGGCAGTGGCAGCACAGGAAGGCTGGGAGGTGAGTTAGGACTAAAACCACAATAATAAGTTTGTCCAACAGTGACAATTAAAGCTGAGCTGAATTAGGGGCAACTTTCACTATCTATCTTTAAGCTAAGAGAAACCTCCCTACTAGTCCCTTTAGCAATACTGCAAGGAGGGACCCATAAAAGAATATAAAGCATTTACTCTTACCATTTGTCCAGATACAGTAGTCACTTTCTTGCTTCCTTTTGGCCTTCCTCGTGGTTTCTTCACTGGCAATGGTTCCACAGCCACCTCCTGCGAAAAAAAGGTGGAAATTATTTAAGCAGAATGATCCCTAGAACAATTTACAGCTTCTCTTTCTACTGTGTCTTAGACTATCTTACACCAATAATAGCACCCATACCACTGAATAGCTGGTTGTCTGTGCTCTTCCAGCTGAGAAGCACATTAGGGGATGGCCAGTAATTATCCTACTCCTTTGTCTTTTGGGTTGGTGAAACAAATATGTTTTCAGGACTCTCACCATGGCATCTGGAATGGGGTGAGAGAGGCCTTGGCCTTCTCAATCTAACTACTGGTGCAGAAACAGAGGGTGATGACACCTGAAAGTCTCCAGAATGGAACAGAGATCTGGCCAGCTCCTCTCTTGCCACTTCCTGGCCTTGACAGTCACAGCCTGACACAGTAGAGGCACCTCTGAAGCTGGGATGCCCCATGGTGCACATGCTGCTGCTTTCCTGAACAGCAGGAAGCTTTACCTCAGAACACCTCAACTTCCCTTGCTCTTTGTTAGGGAGCTGCTTCCCAGGGCTACCTGCAGAACCCCCAGGCTAATGACATAGCACCCTCAGGCAGCCTCTCGGGGTGGTGTGCCCTCACCTGTGGTTGCTTCTTTGGTCTTCCCCTCTTTCTCTTCAGGCCCTCAGTCAGTGTAGATGAACCAGGGTTCACTGGCCTCTCGTTGCTCATGCTGGCAATTCCCACGGTTTCCAGATGATAATCCAATGGGTTATTTTTCCATGGATGGGGAAAGAAAGCTTGTCTCCTCTTTCTTTCCCTATCTTGCTATGGATTCTCTTCTACCTGCAAGGCTGAAATGGTGTGAGAGAATCAGGCATGACAGCATGCTATTCTTACCAGCTGAAAGAGTCCAGGACACAGCAGACAGAAGCATAACCATGCTTTATAAACATTATTAAACCATTCTCTTACCTGGCCCATTCCTCAGCTTTCGGAGGCTTTTAGCCAAAATAGTTTATGGCTCCAGGTGTCAGAGTGTGTCAGTACCTGCTCCCCCTCATTGGCCAGTTTCAGCTGAACTGACAAAACAATGTCTTCAGCTCTCTGAACTCCCTTCTTTGCAGGCTTTGCAGGGGCAGGAGGTGGGAGAGAAAGTGGTGGTGGTGAGTTACAAATGCCTCATTCAAGGGTGAAGCTTCATTTGGAGCTCCTATATTGTCAGATACCAAAGATAATCCTGAGACCTAAACCTACAGCACAAAGAGTCTTACATCGGGATGCTTGAGAGAGCAAGTATTAGGTTGCAAACTTTTATGAGGGGTGAATTTAGCTCTGAAGCTACCCCTCAATCATTTGTTTGTAATCACTGATTGAACAGGCACTGTCTGGAGAGAGGGTCTGACCCCATTTCAGAGCGCTCAGCCTCTGATCCTGCATGAGGCTCACTGTTTCCTACAGGAAAAAATAAGTTGTCCAGACCTGAGTTTTGCTTCCATTCTGACCACTGGTCTATCTAGTGCAAGTTTTGCATCAGCAGACTTGCCAGTCAGCCTCCTCCCTGTCCCCAGGCTCTACTTAGTGCCTGCCGTAGTTGGAATGAGCCCTGATCTGATTTGTTTGCTTTAAGAAATAACCAAGATCATGACCTGTTGAGAATACACAGGAAGCCAATGACTTTTCTTCTGCTTGAGGTCTCTCCTCTGGCATTGTCTGCCAGAGAAGGCGGCAGTCTGATTGTGAGCCTTTACACCCTCATATCCCAAAGCAGGAAGAGGAGGGAAGAGACCTTGACCAGACGCTCAGCTGGCACCTGAACCTCAGTCCCATTAAGAGAGGTGGGGTCATTGGTCTTGCTCGTGTGTGGTGTAAACCCTAGCAAAGGATCCAAGTTCAGCCCCCAGTTTGCCGACCTCCCAGTTTGCAGCCTCCACAGACCTTGGCTCTCCTTTCCTTCTTGCATGGGAGGGAGGGCTCAAGAAGATGAGCGGGGCTGAGAGGACTGAGCCTGGCTGGACAGATGCCAGCAGTGCTGGCTGAAGCCTCTTCTGTCAGTAATTCTTACCACAAAATAAATAGCTGTGAATGGCGCGGTTAGGAAAGCATCATCATTGCTTGCTTAGGAAAGCAGGAGCATATAGATGAACAATGCATTTCTACCTTCTGTGCAAAGCCATTGCTACCTTCTCATCAAGATGCTGCAGGTATAATATGTCTTGCTTATTTAAGCTCTTCTACCTCCACCCAAAAAATGTTTTTTTCAGCTCTATGCTCTACCTGTTTTGTTTCTCCTTTCTCACTTGTGAAATGAAAGGTAGCAACAACATGCTTAAACAGCTTTGTCCCATCAACCTTGAGTGCTGCTGGGTCCCTCAGTCCCTCCAGCAGGCTCTACCTAAGGCAATAAAGGCAGTACTGCAAGGAAGAGCACAGCTGCACAAGGTAGAAGAGTGTGACTCTTTTATTCAAAATAATGCTGGAGGGCAGAAGCTGGATTCAGTTCCAGCTCATGCATGAGCAACTCTACCTAGTGAACTCTCTGGATGTCCCTTTGTGCACGCTGTTGGAACTCACCTCACAGGTGCTGCTGCACACTCAGATGCTCTATCAAAACCTTTGATCAGAGGGCAGTGGAAAGACCATAGCTCAGGTCTGAGTTCAGGCTGCATCTGAAGGGGAGACAGGTAGAAAAATAACCGTCTCTTTGTACTTGCAGGCCACACACAATTGCCACCAAGTCCCAGAGAGACAAGCATGAAACACTTCTGCAGTCTCGTTCAGAGAAGAGCTGTGCTTTTAGAAACTGTTACCAGAGCTTTGTAGTTTGATCTGATGTTCAAGTTCCAAAGATGAGAGGGTCTTAACTGAAGATGACAACAAACGTTCTGCCCTCTGTTCCAGCTACATTTCCCTGCATCCATATTTACTGGTCATAACTGGGGCTCAAACAGCCTTGTGCTGGGGCTGGCTGAGCAGGAGGGAGTCACCGAGGCACATGCACCCTGGACTGCCCTAGGAGCAGAGAAGCCTCAGTCTCTCTTCCCAGTAGCAGGTCTAAGCCAGCCCTGGCTCGTGCTGCACATATCTGCTGCTGAGTCAGCCCAGAGTGCTGCAAAGGTGGCTTGAAGCCTCCTGAGCCAGCCTCCCCTTAGCTGCCTGTGGAAAGGGATGCCCAAGTGTGAAAGTGCTGTCCAAGCCAGGCCCTTGAGAAAAGATTATGGCTGCTTTGACAATACAGCTTCTACATATGGATCACAGTAACTTGAAAGCACTGGTTCAGTGCTCCTTGGAATTCAGGTCCTAATGCCAATATGTGGAAAAGAATTATGGAGGAAACAAACACGTCCTTGAAAACTGTTATACGTGCCTGCTTTCCTTTATTTTTCCGTGGTAATGCCAAAGCTTAAGGCACAGGATGAATGATAGGGTATTGCAGGTATTGTCACAGCTAACAGATGTAGTTGTACCTGAGGGAGGCTGTACAGGAGGGCTGAGTTCAGAATTTGTATTTTATATTTCAGTCTCAGACTGCCCTGTCTATTTGGTCACCACAGACTGGACACGCAGAATCTGAAAATGTCACTGGCAGATAGAGCAAGAAAACTTCCAGCCTTCACTCCACATTCTAACAAAATGTACACAGTCGAGGCAGACACTGCAGCCACTGCTCTTATTGACACAACCTCTCTTATGCATTCACTGTAACTGAATCCTGCATTAAATCCAAATTTTGCATGTCATTATCAAGCGGGAGCAACCACAGCGTACATAATTCATTGTTCCCCAGATAAAAAGAAAGTCAGTTCTTGCACAACAATGATTGTTTTCTAAATCTTGCTCAACTGATAGACTGTACAATGTCTTTCGCATATCTGGCAAGCTTTCTACAGACAGGAATGCAGACAAACGTACAGAGACTGCCAGGAGATAACAGTGTCTTAGTACACCTCTCTTCCACCTTCCCATCACCCACGAAAGGCACACACTTCTTGAAGCCTGGTGTGAAAGAAAAAAACAAAAGCAAAGCTACACAAGCACGAGTCCTTAGGGCTTTTGTAAGCTTTACACGACTCAATGTAAAGCGCATACAAAGCAAAAACACCCACTGCAATTCTACTTCAAAGTTATCAACAGCTTTCCATTTATATATCTAAAACCCCAAACTAATATTGACTCCCACTGTATACCGAAAACTGAATATAGTTTCCAGGGCCACTGCACAGACGGGCTCAATTCCAGTCCTATATACTGTCCACAAGGGCACAAGATCCAAAAAAAAAACCCATCTCAATGCTCGTGGGCCTTAGATTACCTTCACGTCCGCCACGTACACAGCTTTGCAAACGATGAGTCTGCCGACTTGGGCAGGTAAATTAAATGGCAGAACCCCGTCCTGTTTGTCTCCTCAGGCAGGTTAAATTTTAGGCTATGTCCTTGGGAGAAATACAATATGACACAGAGACGCTTGAGACATCATACCAGCACCCCCAAACTGTGTGCATGATTCACAGTAAATGCTGCCAGAGGATGATTGTCTGGCTGCAGTGCCCACATACAAAATACAAAGCACACAAAGCCTTTTTCAAAGCCTAACAGGAGTGTGACCATTAGAGACCCTTCATTATAGCCTTAACTCTGCCACTGTCTCTATAATAATAAAAAATATCCACAAAGTACAATTCCCACTTAGTAGCACAGTGCTATTGTTCTGCTGTCATGTGTGACTAAGTGAACCCAGGGTAACTTTACTGAAATGAAGCTGGTCGCTCGTCAGTCCCTCTAGTAAAAGAGAGAGGCAAAATATTGGAATATTGGCCCAAGACCTGTAACAACTAGAGGAGACTAGATTTTCTTAGTCAAGGCATCCAAAGAAGGGGACTAAGCTGGCCGGGTAGAGAGAAACCTTCCATCCCAGTACCTGTCGCAGTAACGATCTGCACTTGTGTTATGAGAAATTACTTTCATCTTCTGAGAAATCAAATGCTCACGTCTTCTCAGATCTCCCAGCAGATCAAGAAATACCACAGCTTGTTGCAGTCTCCCATGGACTGTTCTACCAGAAAAGCAGGATAGCCAAGTGCTGGAACATCTCCCGTGGGAAAGAGCAGTGGCAGAAACACTCTGGCAAATGTACCTTTTCAGCCAGATTTTTCTGTGAACTGAGGAGTGGATGGGTTACTAAATCAAGCTTGTGACAACAGCAGGTAACTGCCACAAATCACATCTCTAAACCATAAATAACTTCTTTAGGCGATTTCCCTAACTACTCTGAGTGGCTAAGTCTAAACCTTCTTTGGTGTCATGCTTAAAAGTCTCCTAGTTCCTTGCTGGTTGTTTTGTTGGTCTTGTTTCTTTTAAAAGAGATTATTGTCATTTGTTCTTGCATCACCAGAGTCTTTCAGCAACAACATCCCTCCCTCCTCCATTTTTAAACCCACTCTACCAGATACACACGTAAATCTGATCTCCCCCATCTTGCTTGGCTGAACAAGCCAGTGTGTTCCAGGTTCTTGGGATGTGACCGTGTCTCATCATCTTTGTGGTTGTTACTTACACCCTTTCCAATCTGATCTCAACACTCCTGAATACACTAAGGATTCTTACTCTCAAAACTACTTTCAATGAAGACAGCTTGACTAACTTAACCTCTCAGTTACCTAAGAAACACAAGCTAAGCAACTTCTTTGAGGAAAATTCAGTTCCTGTATAATATTACTAGTGTGAGCTTCCAAACTGATTCAGCCAGTAAGCTATTCCACCACCTCCAGCATATCCTGACTGATAAAACATCCAGTTCAGAAGACAAACTATTTAAGCTTAGTGAGGACAAAAAAAAAAAAAAAAAAAAAATACAGGAACCATACAGGCTTCCATACTTCACATCAGTGCTACAGACCAGCTCAAGGCCTGAATGGGAACTTCTGTAACTCTACCTACAGAGTTCCACTTCTGGATTTGTTACAGATTTCTCTGTGTAACCCTAGTGAAAGTGCCTTCATGTGTTTCCATTCACAAAATGGTTCCCCATTCACAAAATGGTGCGTAGCTCCCTGACTGCTGAGCTACACTGGTGATGGGATGGAGGGGAAGGAATCCGAATGAGGCAGGAGGAGGGCATCCTTTCCAAGCCTGTTCTTCTGAGAGAGCCAGCAAGGTAGGCAGGTGCCACCAGCTGGGATAGAAGCTTGTAGACTAAAGATTGACCTACTAAGAAAGAGTGCCAGAAACTTTTTTTTTACATTTGAGACATGCATAGCTACATGAGAAAAGGATTGTTGATGACTGCGTTTCAGGCAATGATGTGGATATGAACAGTCTCTGTTTCCTATTTCCCAGATCCTGAGCACCCAGCTGAAGATCATCATCAATACACCGCACTCTCCTGAACAAACCTAAGCTTGACACAGTTCCTGCCAACTTCTCTCTGTCTAGATACCAGAGCCAATTACTACTCTGAGAAACACCTTGCTCATCCAAATCCATAACACAACTAATCACAGAAATACCTCCGTGGCTTTGTTTTAGCTAGCCTAAAATACTCCCATCCCTTCCTCAGAAAAGTGAGGTTTTGCACTTGGCTGTGGAATGCCAGGCCGTGTGTGGAATCCTAGCAGCACTGAGGACATTAATTTCTGCACGTGCAGGACTTTACTTGAAGGCTTCCACGTTCTTCAACAGTGAAGGGCTCAACCTCAGTCCCACCTCAGTGACATCAGCTTCCTAGCCTTGACAAGGCCCCAGGCTTCTTATGGCAAAACAAGGAGGCAGTTAATTATCCCAGGGAACACATGGAAAAGCAATGCTGGATACCAAGACCAGAGAGGAAGAGAGATCTGGAATCTGTTCCTGACGCTGATCTTGGGCAAGTATGTAATCTTTCAGCACTTCAAATTCTCTGTCTATAAGATTATGAAATAACATTGGAATTATTAACACTTCCCCTCATCCTAGGGTGGAGAGACTGCGGACTGTCATTCCTATTTGCAGAGTAACAGTAAGAACCCCTAGCAGAAGAAACGAGAGCAAGGCATTATTAGCAGACTGCACCAGCAGCCTCCCTCATGTCATTGTGTTCAGGAGCACAAAGAACAGGCTGGTGCAACTGAAGAAATACAGCCCAGGATTAGCCACATCCTGCTGAGCAGCAAAACACACCCTCACCCTCTTCCCCCAGGAAGCTGAAGGTTCGTGGGACCAGTGTGGCCCCAAGCTGTAAGCTAGAGCTTCCCTGCCCTGGGAACATGGCACAGAGCAGCACTGGAGTGTGTGTTAGGCTTCCCCAGAGCTGTGGCCCACTCCTGAACTCACAGCACTTCTCACCCCCTCCCAAATCAGAGCAGGCAGGGGATCCAGGGGCCAGCTCACTGTTTCTATCCAAGGAAATTCACATACCAAACTCAGGACTCCAAGTCTTCAGGCCACTGACTGAGGTCTCAGACACCTTTCCAGCACTTCCCCCAAAAGTATCAAACCAGACCAGTGACTCAATGCCTCTGTGCAGACTGTAGACTGCCTAGCATTATGCATTAAGAGCCTGTTAAACTTCTCCCTTAGGAAGTTTGCCCAAAGGCCCAAATGTTTGCTAAAGGATTCTTTCTTCAAGTCTTTGTCCAGACACTTTCAGCAAAAAGCACTGCAGAGTCAAATCAGAGAAAAAACAACAGTATTTATAGGGCAATAAAAGGATAAGGAGAAATCTGTGATTACTAAAACAAAATTACAAATCATAGTCACCCCTTATTACAGATAGCATCAAGCCTCGATCCTCTGCAGAGCTATCATCTCATTCAGCCCAGCCATGGACACCTGCAAAGCACTGTCCACTTGCACAAAACTAGGCAACGGCCCTCTGCATTTCCTGGTGAGGACAGGCATTTTGGAACCTGGCACGGAGACGTAACGAGGCAGCAACTTTGGTGCCTTAACCTATGTCCAAACAGTCTCTCTCAATTACCAAGATGCAGTACATTAATCCCCGTGTGTTAACGAGCCCCGGCGTCCTGCAGATGAGCTCTGCCTACGCAGCTCAAACGCAGGCTGGCTAACGCGGTAAGGAAGGAACAAGATTACCTGTTGAGAAGTTGGGCAGCACCACTTGACCCGACCCCAGCTGACCTAGCAACGAAGGTAGGGGAGAAGGACAGAGGTCCCCGGCAGCCGACGCCCCTGGAGAGCAGCAGCTAAGTGAAGTCTCTGCACACACTCATTTCAGGAGCCTTACAACGAGCAGAACGCTATTTATTGCACTCCCAGTTCGTGATACGGAAAGCAGCACGAGCACTGCCAGTGATCTCCTTCTGATGGCAGTCCTGAGTAGTGACAACAAGCGAAAACCAACTTCACTTTGACCTGCCTGGAATCTCACACTAAACTGGCAACAACAAAACATACAGAAAATCCCCAGCCAGACCACTCACACAAGCAGCTTGTACCACTGCCCTGCTTAATAATGCCCGTTTCTAAACGTGAAATGAATGATCTGAATAAAGGGGACAGATCATTTCATGGACCTCCCTCTTTACAAATGCTAGAAAGAATCATGCTGACCCTGTTTTCTGAAAGAAAACAAAAGCAAACAAAAATCCCCAAATGGGTAGCCCCGGGAAGGCTCGTGAAGCCAAAGCGGTTATTAATCTGAGTGCAAAACGTGCCTGGGGCTTTTACTAGAAGCCACAAATAAAAATGGGAAGCTAACTTCAGCGGAGCATAAATGTATTTAGAAGGGAGATGTTGCCTAGCTCTAAGTTAGCTATTCTAAATTAATTATGTGAACAACCATTAGAGCTGGTGAAAGTCCCCAGGACTATTATGCAAAGGAGAATGCAGACCTTTCATATGACTGACTCAATATATTTAAGACATGAATATATTTTTTTTTTTTAGCATATCACCATTAGCAAAACTAACCTATACAAAACCCATTACAGTATCTTAGACACAAAGTCTGAGACTCTTTATGTCAAGCAGTAAATTGCTTACAGTGACAGTACAACTGAATAAACTGAAGACTAATTTTTATTTTCAGAGCTGTCCATATAAAAGATTTGTAGCCATTTGAGTTCCTCAGTAATTTATGAAAATGTCAGTACAGCCCCTGAATCTCTTACTGCAGTCTGGAGAATATCAGTCTCAACCTTATCAAGACAAGAACTATGATCTCCTGGTTAAAGATGTAGGTGGGGGCTCTGGAAATGTGGTCAGTGTTTGGAGCTGACACATGCTACCTCTGTGACCTCAGGAAAGTCACCATTTCTTTGTACTCAGTTTCCTACATGGATAATGCACAAACCAGGCGACATCTTACTTAGACAGTATTTTCTTTGGGAAGAGATACATTTCCCACCATGTAATTACACAAGTTTTAGGCAAAGTGGCTCAAGGCTTTATCTGGAGCTCCTAACCACTAATAAAATCAACATGAAATGCTATGAAAAGCCTTTGATCACCCCTGCAACAATGTCTAATCAAATAATCATAGAAGTGTATGAATTCAAATACTTGAAAATGATCATCTGTTCATTTAAATTCTTAAATATATCTAAGCTAATCTATCAAAAATCCTCCTGTGCACACACAACACTAGCGTATCATATGGACATACACAAGCTATTTTTTTTTTTTTGTATAAAGCTATTACTGTGTTATGCTTTGTATGGCATGAAGAAATCTGCAGTTCATACAAATACTTCCTTGCCAGGAAGTATTAAACTCAGCTCTACACCACTAAACCAGAGAGGTGTCCACAAGTGCTAAAGAACATTATCGATATTGTGGAAATTACATTTCTAGTTAGGAAATGTCAGATATAAAATTGGCACATGGAGCCCTATTTAATCTTTTCTTTTTGGCATATATTGGAGTATAGTGTCTTTAATTTAATATGCACACTTCATAATTTCATTAGCAGTTAAGGCCAAGAGAAATGATTTGATAATTCTGTATATAAATGACTGTCATTTCAGCATTATCCTTGGACTGAGTCCAAAACTTTCACACTTCACTGGAGCATCAGCCCCAGAAAGTCACATGTTCTTAATTTAAAGACATCATGGGATGGAGAACCGTTGGGCAAGTGTTCCAGTGGTTAATCCCCACTAAAAATGGTGCCTAATTTACAATTTGATTCATGTGTTTCAGATTGCAGGTGCTGGTTCTTATCATAATTTTCTCAGATAAGCACCCAGCTTACCTATTCCCTACCTCCCCTGCTCGGCAATACTTCTAACTGTTATCAAGTCCACTCACACTATTCTTCTAAAAATTAAATAGACTGAGCTCCTTAAGTCTCACACTGGAAAACTATTAAAAAAAATAATTTAAAAAATAATTTTTGTTCTCCCCTCCATATCTTCAAATATTGATACTCTTTAGGAAGAGGGGTACCAAAGCAGCATGCTCTACTTCAGTAGCTGCCTTGACCTCCATCATTGAACCACAGGTAAAATTAATTCTTCTTTTCCAGTCCTGTGGTTTAACAGCCAAGAATCATATGAGCCCTCTAAGAAGAAAATTATTTTTTCTACGGCACTCCCATTAATTTCAAAAGCTGTCCCTCCCAACCAGTAAACGTTGCTGTTCCTTTTTACCCTTTTGGCCAGTTCTTTACTGCTCTGTGCAGACCTTTTTCTGAAGGTAAAATTAGCAGTTTCCCCCTGGACTTCACAACAGCAGCCCTTGCCACACCACTTAGATGCTTTACAAACATGAATTAACCAACGTGTCCATCACCACTCCATGCTGTGATAGGAGCTGTGTATTTTGCAAGGGGAATTAACATTGGTATGTCAGATATCAATATTGAGGTAAGATGCTGCCAGCAAAACAGTTTTACCACATGCCAATTCTGTTCAGCTACACGCATGAGGATACCATCAGAGCTTCCCTTAAGCACACTGGTAGATCTGGTCCTTGTTCCCTCTACCCTTGCATTCAAATTCCAGGATTTTTTCTCCTGGGAAGCCTCAATGCCAAGAGGTGAGCTCTGAAAGACAGAAGATTGAGGTACACCAACCAGCAGAGTGTTGTGCACAACAGAGACCTGGATCCTGCCTGTCAGGTGCAGAACAGGATTCCCTTGACATTGTCTATCCTGCTTCTGTTCCCAGAGCACCTTGAAGAAGCCACTATGAAAAGCAGTTTCTGGCCAAGTGCTGAAGCCTGTTTACAACTACACCTTCTGATGAAATTTCTATTTTGGACATCCCATGGAGGAGGAACAAGCATGAGCTGGACCAGCCAGCAGAAAAACAGCAGCAGCCAAATCTAGAGGACCGAGTCCTTCAAATTCCTTCTCTTTAATGGAGTGGAATCAAATTAGTGAGGTTTTCACTCTCAAGTGACTTGCTAAGATATTGATGTCCTGAGAGGGTTTTGTGTTTGCAGAAAGACTTTGCCGTACACAAGGGCTACCTTGTGCCTGCAAGATAGTTACTAGTTTCCTTTAAGAAGCACCCAGATTTTACCACAATGCAACACAAGTCTCTGCCTGCATTTCTATTCTTTATCTTCACTCTTCCAGAAGCTAGACTGGCCACTGTGGTATGGTGTGATATACGCAGGCTAACACCAACTGTAGATCTGTTTGTGTATAATCCCTTTCTGTTAGACAGGTGTATATAAAGAGCTTCATTCACTGCTATCTTGATCTTGCCAGAACCTCTCATGCACAAACCTGTATCGCATAAGTGTAATGAAAGCCAGTTTCATAGTCATTGTTCTATACATGCTTATTATTCAGGCTGTATTAATGAATATTTTAACTGGAGATTAGGCTGAGGTGTGATTTCTACAAGATAAGAAATAGATTTGCCATGCTCTATTTTATCATTGTAATGGAAGGGTGCCCCATAATATTACATTTCTTAATTCTTTCATATTATGCTCAACAGCAATTTGAACTCTCTGCATGATGCATGGTTACAAAAATCTCACTTTGAGAAAGTTCTAGACTTGCTGGAAGGCCTCCAAAAATCAGAGGCTTCGAAAATGAGGCCTGTAAGGAAAGACTGAGAAGATGGGTTGTTAAAGCTAGTGACATGAGAACAAAATGGACATGATAATGGCTTTCTAACAATGGCACAGAGCAGTACAGCACCTAGGAAAGTAATAATGTGTGGACAGGCTAAAATATCAGCTTAAATGCAGAAGGGAAAGTTAGGTCGAACATTAGGAGAAGTCTAACAACTTAGTGGTCAGGACAGAAAAGCAGTGGAATAAGCTATGACTTTAGGGAGCCTCTGCCCATGGAGAAGCTAAAAATGGGTCACACACCCACACCAGAGTTGGCATGGATGGTAATAAGGCTCCCCCAAGAAATTACATGTGTTTGGCAACTTCCTGGGCTGCCTCCCAGCTCTCCTTTCTATGACATGAAGTTTCTAAATAGGCCATGCAGTTACTAAGTACGTTCATGCAGAACTGTATCTATCCAAAGGCCAGAATAGCTGATTCATATGGACTAGAATTAATTTCTACTTGTTCTCCATGGCTGCAAAATCTCCAGGACTGGCTGGGTATTACTTCAGAGTCTTTGGAATCTAACTGGTCCTACAGCTACAAAGCTTGTGATTGACATGGGGAAAGCTAAAGGATATTTCACTATTTCAGGCCCCAAATGCTAATTAATTACCAGAGGTGGAATAATTTGGCTTTTGCAATGGGAAGGATGAATCCTGGTAAAGCAACACCATAAACACTCTCAGCTGGTAAGAAGGCTGACCCTCTTCTACCTTTATAGCAGGAGCCAGTTACTGTGCCTGACAACGTGCAGACGAGGAAGGTGAGACAACTGAGAATAAGAAGTGAAGAGGGAACAGCTTTGCTGCAGGCAAGAAAAGTGCCGCTAGAATTAGAAAGAGCTCACACTCTGCTCAATGAAGCCATGTGGAGGCATTGTGAATGATGGCCTTGAAGGACCTTTTTAACACAAAACGAACCTTCCACCAGCAGCCAGCTGAGTCTGAATGAGGACTAGGTCCCAATGGGAAGGTAAGGACTGAATAATTCTCATCAGTGACCAGAAGCAACCAAGAGCATCAGCAGACAGACCCATGGCAGCAGTCCATATCAGACGACCACCCCCCAGGACACAGAGTAGGAAAGCCTATGGCTGGGGAGCACAGTCTGGTAGGTGTAGCAAGCAGCATCCCAAATATTGGGGGGGTAGGAGGAAGATGTATGTTTCTAAGCAGCTCAGGCCCATGATTATCCCTCAGGCTGCCATCCAAAGGAGAGCACAGCAGAACCATGTAAAGGTAACATTTAAAAGAAATGCACTAGGTCCTCATGAGATGATACTTAACATCTACCTGAAGATGCTTTGCTGGCAAGAGGGTTTTACCAGCATCCCAGCTGGTAAGTCTGAAGTTCCGTAAAAGAGAGGTAATGTGAGACAGACAAAGGTGCCTGAGGACTGGAGGATAGC
>NW_008622555.1:6543-12544 GCF_000691845.1 Merops nubicus | reverse complement strand
AAGGGCAACAAAGCTGGTGAGGGGTTTTGAGGATAAGCCTTACAGCTGGAAAGGAACCTCAGGGTCATCAAGTCCAACCTTAACAAGGAGGGGCCGAGGGAACGGGGCTGCTCAGCCTGGCAAGAGGAGGCTGAGGGGCGACCCTATCGCTCTCTGCAACAACCAGGAAGGAGGCTGTGGGGAGGCAGGTGTGGGCCTCTTCTTACCTGCCACAGCTGGCAGCAGAGGAGGGGATGGTATTACGTTAGCCGGGGGAGGTTTAGGTTAGACATTAGAAAAAAACTTCTACACTGACAGGGTGACCAAGAACTGGAACAGGCTTCCCAGGGAAATGGTAGAATCACCGTCCCTGGATGTATTTAAAAGCAGTCTAGATAGGCTGCTCAGGGACGTGGTGTATAAGTGGCCTGGTAGAGTTAAACAATGGTTGGACTCAATGATCTTAAGGTCCCTTTCAACCACAGCAATTCTGCAATTCTGTGAAAAGAACCACCAGCAGCAGGGAGAAAATGAAACGGGGAAAAAAGGCTTTTGTGCCGCAGTTCCAAGCTACAGAGACTCCATCCTCCTACATCGTGCCAAAGTAGGTTGGTTATTCTCAATCCCATTACCAAGAGTTATGATCACAAGTTAAGACACTATCAGCTAGGCTGAGTTCCAAGGAAAAAGCAAGTAGTAACTGACTAAAGAAAAGAGACCTACCAAACATTGAAAGAGCTCAGAAAACTCAGAAAACGTTTGGAGAGTAGAATTGCAAAGAATTTGAAAGTCCTAACAGTTATTAAGCTACAGACTCCCAAAGCAAGTTCTTGAGTGCAATATATGCCTCAGTTAATGGCTTTTGGGCAGGCTGTAAACTTCAAATGCTCTATCAAGTGAAAACTAGGTTCTAGAAGCACTAGAAGAGTCAGAGTTGTGATACATGTCTAGAAATGCTTCTTAATGAAGCCTTTAAAAAACTGATTTTCCGCACAACAGCTGTATGAGTGCTGCCCACCTCAGGGACTAATGTATTAGACCACAAAACACCAGATACTTTTCATCATCTCTCACCTTCTCTCCCTCAACCACATCAAATTCCACAGTCTCTCCATCACCAACACTGCGCAGATATTTCCGTGGGTTGTTTTTCTTTATTGCCGTCTGTGAAGGAAATTAGAGAAAAAAAAATATATAGTCTTACTTATTCCTTTGTACATTCACAGCCCTATAGATGAGGGAAGGACTATATTGTTCTGCCACAATCCCAACTCTCCACACCATCAATCACCACATCAAGATATTTCAGATAAATAGATGTCTCTTATTGCACAGGCCCTCCAAGACTCAGTCGAGGTTTACTCCTTTCTCAATACATGAGTTTACAAATCAGTTGTTGCTCCAGAATCCCCTCTGTCAAGCCTACTAAAATCCAGTTTATGATATATGTTTAAAGAGAGCCCATCCCCTGCAAGATGTACCAAGACAGCTCCAGTAGCCAGTGTGACCCACACCTTCACAGTCATTAGGGGACCTGCAGATCACCCACAGAGAACGTTAGACCAGGAGCATTTTTGTAGAAGATTCTGCACTAACTGTGAGGTATCACAGCAACTCATAGTAACCAGCCAAAAATTACTGTAACTCTGTTGTAACAAAAATAAGCGTTTTCCCAAGCACTGTAAAGGAGACCCAAAAAATACCACATTAGGTGAGTCCCTAAAGAACACAGGGATAGTACCAGAACAGACAATCACTGTCTTAGTCAGCTCCTAGATGGAAACTTCAAAATACAATCAACAACATGTCTTTGGATCAAAAGCAGTTGAAGACCTCTTCAGGCTCACAGAAACACTCAAACCTCCTGGAACAATTTTCAGCCTGTCAACTATGGATGCCTTTAACTCTGGAATCTTTCTAGGATTCCACAAAAGGCAGTTAGGAAGACAAGCCCTTAGGTAAGGGTTCACAAACTGCAAGATGTCAGGGGAGAAAAATGCCAAACACCACCAAAACATATACCTTGCACAAGTCAATCTAGTAGCCAGCTTTATACTGAAGCTCTCCTAGATTATTTATGACCAATTCACTTTGAGTTTTCTCATACTGGCATCTTTTCTTAGCATGAAGAGGCAGGTGCAGATCCAGTAGACAGAAGCACACATGGAAACCCAGGGCACAAATCTGTCTTAAGAGACAGGAGAGACAGTTGTCACATCTGTCTGCAGTTCAAGAAAAACAGGCAGAATAAAGCAGAGTTGTTACCTGAGCCTGACAACTATATTCAGTCAACAATAGCCTTCTCCCACTGAAGAAAAAGTTCTAATCAGTTTATAGCTGAGCTTCATCAGTCTAGGAAAAGTATTCATTGTTGCTCAACACAGTACACTTTGTTTTGGGCACTAGGCCAGTATGTCCTTTTAGCCCTATATCGAGCCACACCTTGCCCTGTACCCTACAGTACCCCTGAGGAGCTCAAGGAAGAACCCCAGAGTGTGGGTATTATTGCCACCAAAGCAAATACAACCCAAGAGCCTTTTTTTTTTTTTTGATGCAGGAAGAGAATGAGCTGCTCAAGTGAATTCTTTTGCGAATTACTGTAGCAAGCAGAGACTCCCACCATCAGCTGAGACAACTACCTTCACTTTCTGCTGACCTGTTAGTGTAACTGCCCCATTCCTAAAGCCAGCTGCGGTACCAGATTTGCCCCAAATGCTATATTCTAACACTAAAATAATTATCTTCACTGCAGATTACAGGTTTGCTCCTTTCACAACCACCTGTACTGAGACAAGTGACTCAAACGTGCAGCACCTCTGCTCTCCATGCGGCGGATGCCAACAGGCTGCAGTTCAAGCTCCCTCCCTTCCCTTGTAAATTGTCCTGGTTTGAGTCAGAACAGAACTAATTCCATTCAGTGATTTTACTTTTCAGCTAAGCCTAGCTGACTGCACTTTCTGAAGTTAGCAGTGTATTTGTGCACAGTGTCTGCTTCTGTAAGTGACCACACTTGAAGTTTACAGTTACTACTAAGGACTGGTATGCAGCAAGGCTCTTGCTTATGCTTGCTCCTATGGAAACCCAGCTCAGTGCTAAATCTCATGTACCACATTGGACTGCTGTAAAGCAAGAGGTCACACCTGCAGTGAGGAGCAGACAGGACAGGTGACCCTAAACTGAGCAGTGAGGTATTCCACCCCATACACATCCTATTCAGTATGAAGCTGAGGGATTATAAGGGTTAAGCTATCTTCTTCAGCATCTGAGGAAGACTCTGTCCCTTCTTCTGCCTTTCATCCCAACTCATGTATTCCAGAATCCAGTTCTGGAATTCAGCTCCTAAGTCTGGTTCCCATCTGCCCCTGAGTCCAGTCAGGGACTTCAACACCTGCTCACAGCATCACAGTGGTGACAGTGACCTAACTGCCTTGGGAACTGGGGTGTTACTATCAATATCAGGTTTGAATACATATTTTATTGTTTTCCTTTAAATGGGTTTCTTTTCCAGTCCATAAGTCTCTCTCCCTTACCACCTTTCTCTGCCCCTTTGGGAAGGGAGAGAGGTTAGCAGAGAGCACCTGCCTAGCAGCCAGCCCAGCACTAAACTTCAGTGTATGTGCAGAGGAAGGAAGGACTGCTGTATTTTATTTTCAACAGAGAGTGTACTTAAGATGAATGAAGCTCCTCAAACATCCTCCAAGAAAAGTAATGGAAGATAAATTCAACAGGATCCTACACATTCTGTTCCAGTTTTATGAGCAGAAAATTAAAAAAAAAAAAGATTTGCAATTGAGTAACCTGCCAACAAGAGACAAACTGCCACACAGTAGGCTGGGGTTTGTTTTATAAAGGCAACCAGGAAGAATTCTGAGTATGTCCCAGAATTTGGAACAGAAACTATACAGCTCTACTACTTACTACTTCAGCTGCAGGTAAACATTGCTGAAATAAGCTGCTAACAGGCCTAAGCTCTAAGCTCGATGAAAAGACTTTTACTCTCTATATCCAGAGGAGAGAGAGCCCAGTTCTCCCTGTTACTGTTCACCAGCATCCTGCAGGCTCCAGTTCCTTTGATTCAAAAGACAGATGCTTTGTGTCAACACAGACAGCATTCAACAACTCAGACAAGGCCTTTCCTTCCCCAGGGGGACAAGGATGAACAGACGGCTGTAAGAGCCTTAAGAGATAGAACTCTCCCAAACAAAATACTGCACTTTCTATATCCTCATATCACCACATGTCATGGTTTGGGGTCAGGACAGCCCCTAGACCTCTAACAGACACTCTTAACCCCCCCTCCCCTCCCAAAGGGGAAAAGAAAGAGAATAAGGGAGAGAGACTTATCAATTAGAAAAGAAAACAGCTTTAATGAAAAATACTACTACTAATAATAATGGTAATAATAATAAAATGGAAATACATAAAAATATACCCCAAAATAGTATTGAACCCAACTCCCCCTCAGTGGCAATATGTCACCATCACCCCGAAGCTGTGGAGCAGGCCCTGGGGAAAAGTCACAGACTGGACAATCCTTGGTAGCAACCCTACACATGGAGCATTATCACTCCCAGAAGCACACACTGTCTGTGAAATTATGCTGCTAACTTCAGAAAGTGCAGTTAACTGGAATAGCTTTGGCTGAAAAATAAAATCCCTGAACAGAATGAGTTCTGTACTCCCAAACCAGGACACCACATCACGTGCACACCCAGCACTGTCACAGCAACAGCCAAAGTTTGTTACGCCTGTTACTGATGCATGTACAGACTGTGCATAAAGAACACAATCCAGCTGAAGAGGAAAAAAAGACCTGTGCAGCAGAGGAGATCAACTCTTCCCCACTGCTTGTTGGTTCAAACTATGCCTAATTAAGTGGGGCTTCTCTGGCTGCTGACACTTTTAATAGCCTTAAATCACCAGAACCTCCTTCCCTCCCCAAACACAGGCCACCCCACAACCAAGAACTCCCTGTGGTTCCCACAACCTCCAGCTGACACAGCACCTTGCATGAACCAACCAGACAAGGATGCAAGACGAAGCAGGTGAAGAACTGCCCTTCCCCAAAACACTGCTTGGGTCCCCGGCAGGACAAAGGCTAATTCAAAGCAAGCCATGCATGGCCTAAAGAGAAAAGCATTTTAATCTGTACTAGGTTTATAAATAGCATCCAATAGCCAGACACTGAGCATTAACCCCCATTCCAATCATGAGATCAGGCTGTTCCCTCCCTGCTGCGGATGTGTGCAAGGGAGGCAGGGAGGAGGCTCTAGCTATTCAACTAGGTCAGCCTTATTCTGAAGGGATTAGGCATGTAATCCAGCCCCTCCCCTAATGGGCCGGGGAGGAGGGGCAGAACTGGCACTAACAGTGCCGAGGGAGCGTGCAGCAGGATGTTTGCTTAGGTCATGGATTTGCCGCCCTCGCAGGGCGGCCCCACGAGAAGCTCCAGCCAAAAAGGCCCAAGCTCTGGTAGCCAGCACGTTCACATACAGGAACAGCTCAGGACAGAAGAGCTGAGGAACATCCAACTGCAGCCAACCCAGGCCAGAGCCAGGAGCACCTTCTCTGCCCTGCACAGCCCACCCAGAGGGTTACTCAGAGGCAGGTTTGCACATGACATGCTGTTTCAGAAACATCAAGCCAGTTTTGCTCAGTGCTCACCCCAAGAGTATTTCAACCACAGGAAATGGGAAATATGTTTAGATGAATAATCTTCTCCACAGGTGATGCAGACAGAACAGCACAGATAATAGTAGGTTGCTGCTGGTCTTCACTGCTGGGGCATCTGCAGGCAGCCTTCCCATGCAGAACAACACTGACCCATGTCATTTCTGTCACCAACACAACCACCTTATTCGGGGCTCTTTGCACAGGTCTCCAAGAGACCTCATTTGTCTTCAAGGCAGTTTTACAGTACTGCCTACCTAGAACATGTTTCTGTTAGCAGAACTTCCCACCCTCTTCTGGACACACTCCCATCAGGCCACAGATGCAACATCTGTATCAGCATGCACATAGC
>NW_008622555.1:0-6512 GCF_000691845.1 Merops nubicus | reverse complement strand
GAAAGAGAGCAACCATTAGAAATGAGTATAATGCATTCATACTTCTTGCTCCCAAGTCCACCAGCTGAACAGGGAATGGGTACTGCACACACTTCCTGACATCACCTTCACTCATTATGGGCACTAGACTTCTCCCCTTCCAGCTTTATCCATTACCAGATATTGAGTGTAGACCATCTGACCCAGAGAAACAGTTATCACAGGCTATTTAGTCATGAAGCCACAGGAACTAAGCTAATTCTCAGTGTTAACCAACATGTTTAACAATAACATGTTGTATGGCATACCCTCATCTTCTGGGAGTGCAAGTTTCCTCATTACTTGTGATGAAAGTACTGCCACTTCTGCCACAGGGAAGGCTCACACTTTCAAGGATTACATGGGCCTGCAGACACTTCGTATGGGACAAGCTCCCTGGGCAGTCTTTCATTTTCTGGTTAATTAGAAGTCTCAGATGATGCAAAACCAGATCTAAGCCAACTACTCGGTTCACATGAGCATAGAAACAGCATCCTCCACCTTCCCATTAGTTGCCTGAGACCTGAGAGTCATAGTATAAACTTAGAACAGCCTACTGACAGCTCAAGAAAGTTAACCAATGGCAAGCCACTGGGCGACCCCCTGCCAAGGCACCCTTGGCATACAGCCTTCCTGCTCTCCTTAAGAGAAGCTGCCTCATGCAGCAACAGCTGTTGGCAATCCAGGCTGGTCAAGAGCCAAAATAGATCACTTTCTCTCCAATACCAGGGAGGGCAGACAGAACAGGCCTTCAAATGAAGAGAACAGGAAGAAACAGAAGATACAAGGAGCATGAAGAAACAGGGTGGAAGGACAGACAACAAGTAGCAAGGTATTTACAAAACAGAGGAGTCATCTCCCCAGGAGAGGAACAATCAAAACAAACAAACAAAAAAAACACACCAAAAGAAACCAGAAAAGCTTTAGTGTTCAAACTGGAGCAGATAGAAGCAAGCACGAAGGGCTATAACACCTACTCCTTCAGTTACAACTCCAGAGAGACAGAAAATACACCCTAATATTCCTCCTTGAAAATTTCTTCATACATCCATTTGAGGTACATGCAGTAAATATTCTGAGAAGCCAGAACAAGGTTGGGTGGCTGCTTCAGGAAGTCCCATTAGAAACCTATCACACTGCACATCTTGAAGTACCAATACTGCTGTCTTACCTGATGAACAAACACATCTTCTTTGGTATCATTTCTGCGAAAAGAAATTGAGAAGTCATAAGAGTTTGGACTAAGACTTAAATAGAAACCCCTGACTTCACAAGTGAAATCCTCCTTCCCCCAGCCTGTAGGACATCCCCTGGATTCCATACATCGTGACAGCCTACACTACCAAGATCCTGGCTCTGAATTTCCAGGGTGATATATGCTTGACAGCAGAAAGGACTCCCCACTCTTCAGAAGGGTGAGCAAACACTGGTAGGTTCTCTGTAATCTTTTGGCAAATGTTCAATATTTTGTTCTGACAGAGGACAGAGTTAATGACTGGCACTGATTACCTTTCACTATTCCACCCTCCCACTCCAAAAACAAAAATCAAACCACAAACTTCCACCAGGGCTGCAACATGAGCTGCTAGCCCAGAGGTCATGCAAGACTATCAACAGGACTGGCCACAGCTGTTCACAGAGCTCTCCTCTCAGTGACATCAAAGCACCCATGTGCAAGAGCTGTTAGAAGAGTCCACCAGAGACAGCCAGACATGAACTCCAGGTTGTCTGGATTACGCCAGCCAATTCAGGCTTCCAAATGCAAAACATCAAGACAGCTCTGAGACCTTGGTTCTGGGTTCCCATACACCAGAAAGAGCCTAGACCCTGCTGCTCATTCACTCAATTCCTTCTCTGCAGGGGGAACAACTGGGTCAATGTTTGTGAAAATAATGCATAGCCCAGGACTTGTTCCACTGGACTGGAACAGTGATAGACTTCAGGTTAAGAAGAAAGCTTAACAAGTTGTTACACCATACTCAGCTGAGGGGTCTCACATCAACTGCTATGAAAAACTTAATTCAAGCTTTTCTTCTGAGCTTACATAACACTAGATTGTAGGTTCCAGAGACTGGGACTAATACCATACTAGAACTGGCTTCAGATCTGTGAAACTGGGGCTCTTCTGCCCCTTTCCACACTGTCCCAACTTACCCCAAAATACCTGCTGTGTAACAGTTCAAGGACTTGCAGAGGAAAATAACTTGCTAGGTATGACTTTTGCACTCACAAGCTTCACTTGCCATTAAGTACACAAGACACTGAACCCCTTCAATCCCACAGATATTTCAACCTTAAAAGCCAGTTTCCTCCAGTAACTTGAAGTTCTTGTGCACCTAAGGTTGGAGCGTGATCAATATCACTTACAAGTATTTGGGTATCAATGCCATTCAGAGGTTTGTTTGTGTTCAGAAGTGAAGGGGGGGAAAAAAAAGACAAAGGAAGAATTCCTGTGAATATCTTCAGTTAGATGCTATCAGAGAATCTTTGTGTAGAGTAGGTATTTGACTAATTGGTTAACACCTGAATTTTTATCCAAAAGTATTTCTTCCCATTCTTCAATCTTACCTGCACCTTTAAAAAAGCCAGGCAGTCATGAAAGACCATACAGGTCAGTAAAGGTGTAGTACAATAAGCATGAGAAAAATAGTAACTGACCAAATCTGTAATGAGCTAGACATTTTCTGTTCTCTTGCCTATACACACAGCATTTGATAGAGGGCAGGGGAAAAAACACAGGTTCCCTGAGATTACATCAGTTTGATAATGCCTGGCCAAATCTGGCTACCAACTGCAAGAACTTGTTATCAGGTCCTTGGGCTTCTGCTGCAGTTACCAGGACGTGGCATGCTACCTGTACCATGAGTCTTAGTGCAGAATAAATAAGACTAATGTAAACATACCTGTTGATAAAGCCATATCCATTTCTGACGTTAAACCACTTGACAGTGCCAAGAACTTTGGTGGCTAGAAAGAAAAAGTTAAAAGGAGTTACTCTAAAACATAAGGAAGTACAAGAACATCAAAAGAATGCTTTTATACCTGCACGTGGAAGTCACAACCAGACCTATTCTGTTCCCCCAACATCCAAAGCATGTCTTTATCTCCCACTTCAGCTTAGGTGAACAAGCAGCACGACAGAGCTTTCATGTGCCACCCTTCAGCCAGGGGTGCACCACACAACATCCCAAATGCAGTCCAGCTCTATTTTCAGAATCAACCATCCATCCCCCTCTTTATTTCCTACCCCAGAAATGTGAAGTGAAGCTGAAAATCCCACTGCCGCTCATCAGTTGTCTTTAGCTTAGAAGCCAGGCATAAAACAGAGCTGCAGAGAGCTGTTTCAACATCCCCTCTTTGCTCCGACTTACCCCCTCCTTTTTCCCTTTGAAACCAGAACCGGCCAAGGAAGCAGCAGCAAGCACCAGGCAATTCTCAAGGGCAGAGACAGCACACCCTTATTTTGGACAAGTTCTTTCTTGCATTGTCAACATCACTCTAACCAAATTAGATCCCACAAGATGGTTTGGGTTATTTTACATCCCTATTTCTACGGAGCTTCTGTGATTTATCCGTTACAAACTGACCAACTTTATGTTCCAAGGCTTCTATGATCAAGACAATCTTCTGTCTCAACAGCAAAAAGGCATCTTACTTAGAAGCCATACTGCAGTTTCTTACAGGATCTAGCAAAACCTGTTTCTCCATTGTACAGGAATGTGTGGGAGAAACTCAAAAGCAATGGAGGTAGTACAACCTATCCTTCCCTCTCCCTAACTGGGTGGAGACCACAAGCCTGTACTTTGCAAAACTGTAGGGAGAACTTTGGGCTCTACACTTTAATAGATGTTATTTATTACATAGCATGACCACAACTATCCAAGCAATCTAAACAGTACTGACTTGAAAAGGGTCTAGTCACCTCAAGATGACTGCTTTTTAAAAACCTTCCATGTTTGTGGGGTGGAAGGAGCCCAAGATGCAATTAAAAGGAAAAAAGTTTAGAGACAATCTCCAGTTCATAAATCCAAGCCTGTCTGCTAGAGGCAAGAACACAGTGCAAAGCATTACCTTCATCTGCCACACACCTGCAATCTTCCCTGCACATCCACCAGAAGATGACAGAGCCAGACAGACCTCTGGTCTCAGTCTTGCCATTCTTACATACTCCCCTGACTGCCTAAAAGAGCAACTCTCCCTCCCCCCCCGAGGACAGAGCTGAAGCAGGAATGTTTGCCAAGAGCAGTGCCTTGTAGCACTGCTGCTCTTCACAGAAGTAATAACAGCCCATTTCTCACTGCACTTCTAGTAGTGCAGGTTTTGATCTTTTAGCAGAAAATGTTCTAATTTAGAAGAAGCAAAACCATATTAAGCCTGAGCCAGTTACTGAAGAAAAGGGCTCTACCTAGTACAGCATCCATTCCCAAGATTTTGTTCACAGAGATAAACCCCAGGTTTCACTGTCTAGCACTGATGCCATAACAACAGTCTCCAACATCAATATTGGCAGCTGTGCTTTCCAGTTTAGTCTCCCAGCAATATTACCAGGTACAGACACTTACTGCTACCACAAAGGCCCAGTCCACATCCAAGAGCTCACTGCACTCAGACAAGACAACAGGGGAAGAGGAAGGGAGGAGCACAGAAACACCCTGCCAGTGGCACATGCAGGTTTAAGCCTGCTTTAAGATGCAAGGCTAATGCCACAGGTTCCCCTGCACCCCCCCCTCCATCATCCTCTCCCTCCCCCACAAAGGAGTGATTGAATCTGTTGGCCTGTTTCAATCAGATTACAGAGAGGGCAAGAAGCCTAGGAAGCCTGACAAAAACCCCACGAAGAGTAAGAAAGCTGATGGAAGGGAAGGTAATCAAAACTTGTTCTACCTCGCCAGCTAGCAGTGCTGCAAAGTGGACATCCACACACAGAGCTTCACAGCAACATCACTCCCTCTGCATGAGCTGCCAGAGGCCAGGGTTCAGTCTCCAACACTCTCTGAACGGTGTGCTGGGGAAATACCATTCCCTACCCACACTAGTCTTAAAGCCTCCCTTTAAGCTTTACCAGGGGGGAAATAACCTCAGACTCAACAGCATGACACTGAACATTCAGTGGCCCTGCTGCAACCATTGCTATGCCTGAGCTGTCACAGTTGAAGCATCAGGCAAGGAGAACAAGCCTAAAGAAAACAATAACCCCTTTTAATGGCAAGCCAGATTATGTAGTTGACTTGATGACACTGATCCCACCAGCAAGTAAGAGCCCATATATTTCTACAAGATGCTGTGCTCTGATGCTATTAGAGGAAACAATCATCAGCCACTCCTACCCACGACAAAACAGCCTTTTCATTAGTTTTAACGAAGAAAGCTAAAGCTTCCTGTGACTGAGAGAAAAGAAAGCTGACTAACCTTTATCCTTATTCCTAGAAGTCAAACATTTGGATGCCCTGCGAAAGCATCAGACCTTGCTTCTAATAGGATCTTCCTAAAAGGAGACTTAAGTGAACATTACAAGACCATTAACAGGGACATTTAAGGTGGACTTAAGCACAAATCCATTTTCAATTACCATTACCAGCAATCATTCTCACAACTCCTGCTAAAAAGCTTGCCTAGCAACAAGGCCAGCGTGCAAATCCATCACTACGGTGGCTTTCTTTTTCCTGCTAGACCAATAAAAGCACTTGTGCCTTCAAGTCAGTTCTGCTACCTCTGCTGTCCAAGAAACAGCAACATGTGAACAAGATAAAAACGTTACCAAGAACGAAACAAGCCATGTTAAGGGGAGTAGTCAGACATACCAACAGATATAAATGTCCCTTGACCGATTACTGACAGATAACAGAAGAGGAGAAAAATCACACAAACTGTACTTCCAACTTCCACCTTGCTGGAATCCTTCCTACCTCAGCTCTACAGAAATCCTGTACCTGGCTCCTCTATCTGCTGCAGTAAGACCTCAGACCTTCTCTCCAGAAAGGAGGATGCTGTCTCTCCTTAGTGAAGTTTGGGACTCTGCACTAGCAGTCAGCCTCAACTTTGCCTTTACTAACGTCTTAAAGCTACACAGTTATAAACAGCAGATCCCTAGTTCCACAGCAGATTGAACTCCTGTCCTTTCAACAGGTTAATCCTGCTTATACAGAATGAGAAAAACAGACTACCTGTGGACCAGCCTCGAGTACGAGACAGCAACTGCTCGACTCTTCACTGAAAAAGTATAAAAACAATCCCAAACCACAAAAAAGCCCACTAGACCTGGAGACATTATTAAAGTAGCATCCTGCACAGACAGAAAAGTTCCGCCAAGACATTAGGACTAGAGGGGGCACACAGGGTCTACCAGGAACCCCTCCCATGAGGGGGAGCCCCGGCAGGTGCCGGGAAGCCCGGCAACATGGCTGCACCTCGCTCGCCACCCCGACCGGCCCCGGGTAAGCGCCGTCGCCCCCCCGGGGGCTCCTCCGGGGCCGCCAGTGCTCCCCGCAACTCCC
>NW_008622554.1:0-3831 GCF_000691845.1 Merops nubicus | reverse complement strand
AACGCCTTACTGAAATCAAGATAAAATCACGGTATCAGTTCACGCCACATCCCTGGAACAAGCACAAATGCAGAACCATGTGGTTGAGCAAACCAGATCGACAGCACGCCAGTATTCTGCATCCTCTCCACATGAAGACACATGGCGACAGCTCAGCCACTGTCTGAACTGCACTGCACAACAGCTACAAAGCTTTTAGCATACTTGCTTCCCATCTGCTGCTCCTCTACTTTGTCCTCAGCCAGCCAAGTGCACGCTACGCCTCTTCTTACAAGGGCTCAGCACATCACTGAACACTTCTCTCCTGAAGTCTCTCTGGCTCTCATGTCCCACAAAAGTGGGTTCATCATGTCCCAAGAAACATAACAGCCTATCTTCCAGCCTCCCTCCTGCAAAAACTAGCAATGGTGTAAGTAGAAAGGCATGGGATGCCAGTTTCCTTGAGTACATATAGAGTCAGTTACTAAAGTTGGAAAGGACTTCTGAGATCACCAAATCCAACTGTCAACCCAACACTACCATGACCACTAAACCATGTCCCCAAGTGCCACACCGACATGTTTTTTGAACACTTGGGCAGCCTGGTGCCATACCTCACAGGAAACAAATTCTCCCTAGCATCCGACCTAAACCTCCCCTGGCACAACATAGGCTCATTTCCCCTCATCCTACTGCTAGTTACTTGGGAGAAGAGACCAACACCCACCTCAATACAACCTCCTTTCAGGTAGCTGTAGAGAGCACATACTGGAACATCCACCAGAACTCCTCACTAGTGGAACACCTCCTTCCTTGTGTCCACGGACCCCCCCCATCCTCTGTCAGTCACTTCAGGTCCAGGAATGATTAGGGTGTTGCCTAACCTTCATCACTCCTTAGAGATGATGCGTTATGGAAACGTGCAATGGCTCACAGCACTTTAATAAAGCAAGCAATTTCTCCAAACCCAAATTTTGTTACAGGCACCTTTAAAATTATTTCAGAAATTGCTGTAGTCACCCAACAACCAACCTCCCAACACGAAGCACTTACAGCATTCATACCTGTCTGAAGTAACCGGTTATAAGAGCGTAATAGTCACTTGTTTCTACACCAGCACTGGTGCACTCTGTTGAGAGTGCTGGTGCAGAAGGATGAGGATGAGCTCCCCACCTAACTTTTATGAAAGTATTTTTTCTCATAGTTCTGGAGCTATTTCTGGTCATCTAAAACCTATGGAACAACATGATCCTATGCTATTGCTTTCTTCTTCCATGAGCCTCAGAATAACATGAAATGATACTCAGTATCTTTTGGGAGTCAAATGTTTCCATCCTCACCGAGTTTGATGAACCTCTCTATGTTTCAGAAAAGTCATCAAATATTTTTGATGCACTTGCTTTAAAACATAAGTAGGTGATCCCTCCCAGAATCACAAGCATGTCATTAATGGACTCATAGCTGTGTTGGCTTCCGGGAGCAGAGAACTGAAAGGAGTTCAAAGAACCTCATGTGACAGGAGGTTAAAAACATTTCCACTTCTAAAGCCACATAAGACAAGTTAACAGTGCCATAATCATAGAATCCTTTAGGTTGGAAGGGACCTTCAAGATCATCAAGTCCAACCATTGAGCCATTAGAGCTCTAAAGTCCTCTGCTAAAACATATCAGAATCTGTCAGGGTTAGAAGGGACCACAAGGATCACCCAGTTCCAACCCCTCTGCCATGAGCAGGGACACCTCCCACTAGATCAGGCTGCCCAGAGCCTCATCCAGCCTGGCCTTAAAGACCCCCAGGGATGGGGCCTCAACCACCTCCCTATAATATACCACAACAAATTACAGAAAAGCTCAACTTGACTTGGTGCTTAAAAAAGCCAAAGGAAGCAGAGATGCATAGATGGCAAGGCAGGGTGGACAGAGCTTATAGAAGCCCAAACACAGCTCAAGACACAAAGCACAACGGATTTAATTTTAGTGTAACAGGTCTTCAAATGTTCTCAGTGCTAGCAACTACTGTTGTTTTATGAAGAAACTAGAAGTGTCAGTCACAATAGTCTCAGTGGCTTTACCTACTTAACTATTAGTTTTTTTCTTCTTGATTATTCCTACAGCTATGTAAGTTTGCCTACTATACAAAGGAAAATATATACTCAACTCTAATCTGAACAAGAGGAAAGAAAGAGAAGGGGAAAGGCTGCAGAGACCGATCCTGTGCTACATAGTTGAACACGCATTTGGCATACAAGACTATGGCTTGTCCTTAACTTGCCTCCACATCTTCTTCAAAGGCTTCCTCCAGGTACAAAGAATACATCAGGAGTCTCGACACTATTAAGTATATCTATATGCATCACTGTAATTGTAGACTTGTTGGAATCCTGAGACACTAGTCTTATTCCCCAAAGTTAACACTTACATCTTTTCCTCCATTTTCTTTACATTTACAACACATCCAAGGGAGCAGCAGGGTGAAATTCAGCAAGTACTGAAGAACTTAATAAAGCCCCAGAAGCATTCAAATTACACCAACGATTATATAAAACTGTCTGTATATAGAAGAGAATTAACAATGAAAGATGTTCATGATTTCCAGATGAAAACAAGAGCCACATCTGCATAAAGTGTCAGCAATCATACAGGTGAGAGAAGCAACCAATTATCTCTACAGCACTTCTCAGCACAGTATCCATTCAAACACAGAATTCCGTATCAAAGAAATTCTGAAATATTAAGTGGAACTACAAAAGGAAAATATGCAGCTTTTCTCAGACATTTCTCTCATGTATATGACAGATGAATTAGTATCTGGAAAATTTGTTTGATAAAGATCCTCACTAGCAAAAATGAGGCGTTTATTAGTGTGATGAAAACCAACAAAAAATGCCAAGAAATAACAACAAGATATGCTTATAAGAAGTTAAATAATTGACATTATCTGTAATGGGCATTTTATTACTGAAATCAAGTAAATAATTAAATTTTTCTTCCTTAAGCTAATGTGCAAAAAGATTAGCCTCATCAAGACACCTGAAATGAAGGGACAGTCATATGGACACCAAGAGTTCTTCGAGGTATGTGAAACTTCACACCAAACAATGCAAAGTCTACTTTGCATTACACAGATGATCAGAATTACATCATTTTTGTATTCAGTAAAACACGAGGTTCTTAAAATTTAAACAAGATCTATCAAATTTTACTGATAGAGTTTCCAAGTGAAGAATGAGCTGCTATGAGAAAATATCAACATATTTTTCAAATGTGAATTAATTCAGAATTGCATTCTCCAGATTGAGGAGCACAGGTTTTTAAGATAGACTTAGCAGAAGTGACAAAAGTTAAGACTTCAAAGAGACTATAAAAAGAAGACATGATTGCTGTGTATATATATAAACACACACAGGTATTTTCAGCTTACGGCACAGACAGGCCAAGTGATTTTGCAGGGTCACACAAAGTCTAAGTCTGTCAGGCTTTTTTTTGAAGCCAAATTGGGCTTGACTTGCAAAAAGCTGACGTAAAGGATTTTCTCTGAAGTGGCGTTACGCCCCGTTTCACTCCTTACACTTGTGTACGTACTGGAAATGTGAAGAACACAAAGTGCAACTTTCCATGATCTCTCCGAGACAGCTTTGCAAGGTTTCGCAACATATATATCCTGTAAAGTCCAAAGTTTTACTGCAAGAGGACGGAGCGCTGCACTTCAGGCGTTGTTACTTTTGGGTATTTAGAACTCAGGAAGTGACAAAAAGCACAAATCTGTTGAAGCGTCAAGGAATAAAAACAAACGATGACATTTCCCTTTAACCCTATTATCAAGCTGAGACTTCCCCACCGTCCCTCCAGCCG